>NC_064926.1:75457500-75760000 GCF_023897955.1 Schistocerca gregaria
AATCCGGGAAGTACAAGATCAGTTGACGCAGGTGATACAAAAATTACATATTTCAGAGGACACTCGCGCTCCAATACAGGAAGAGGAACTTAGAAATACGGAAAAAGCCACAAAATAATGACACAGGGCATTTTGAAAATCATGAAAGAAATTGGCAAGGTGCACCGAATTTTGAGATGGAACCGCCGACACGACGTAACAATGACCGATATGCTACTCGCCGACACGATGATTTTGACTATAAGCTGTTCATTACTGCACGTAAATTCAAAACATTTAAGAATTCTGGCAACGACATTCATCCACAAGCGTGGCACCATCAATTCTCTCATTGTTTCCCTCCCAACTGGTCATTAGAGCACAGATTAGAATTTATTTGTGGCTACTTGGAGAATGAACCAGCTGTAAGAATGCGATCGGTCATTCACGATTGTCACAGTGAAGGAGAATTTTGTCATGCCTTCCTCTCAGCATATTGGTCTCAAGCTACACAAGACCGAGTAAAACATGGCATCATGATGATGAAACACTTTGAACAATCTGAATTTTCCAGTCTCGTCAAATATTTTGAAGACATGTTACATAAGAATCAATATCTTTCAAACCCATATAGCCCTTCAGAATTCATCCGCATTTGTGTAATGAAATTGCCTGAACATTTAAGGAATATTATTTTGGCAGGGCGTTGCAAAGACGACATTGAAGCTTTTCAGGGACTCTTACAAGAATTAGAAATTGACACAGACAGTCGCGGAATGCGAAAACAGGAAAACAATCACTACCTGTCACATCTGTCACAATTCCGTGACGACAGAAACAATAACTGGACACGACAAGTCTATTCTTACAACGCAAATCGTGACCAAAACAGACACCACCCATATAACAACCACTGGCAGAGTAATAGTTACAGAGAAAGGTCGCACTTCCGTAGTAATGACTATCACAGAGACAATCAGAGAAACAGACAATATGGAAACCAAAATAATTATTATCAAGGGAGACAGAATAACTTAAGACGCAACGGTCCAGCGCGCAGTTACTATTCAGGGAGAAATTCTCCACCACTTTACCGACAAGAAAGAAACTACAGGAACTACCGACATGACGACAGACGATATAATCATAACGACCGACCGGAATTTCATCAGAACTGGCGGGATTCAAACAGAGCTGGGCCCTCTCGGCAAGGTGAATTTGTAGATGTTAGGTCTCCTAATCCCAATAACGGCGCGCGCCAACAAAGAGACAGACAATGACTCACACGGCAGGCAGCCACGTGCGCCGGCTGGCTCAGAGAAAAATAACATAGACGCTAACCTTCGGAGAAATTCCAGTATTCTTTACCGACGTATACCACATGATAATTGCGTTCAAGCTGAAACTCTGCGTACTAGGAAGAGTAAAGGTTTACACCACATTTCACATGTAAAACCGTTTATTGGAAGATAATCTGCTTTTTAACTTTGTCTTTGACATAAAATTTTTCACTTCACGCTACTAGTACAATTTGTCAGACTTAGAATCTGATAACATGCAACCATGTTTGAAGTTAAATATCCAGTCAAGAACCAAGAGAACTTATTTAAACAGAAATTACGAATGCATTGTTATAGTGAACAGACGTCACACTGTTATTGTGCGTGTACATTCTTGCTTGTTAGTTGCACGATTACGTAACGACTATAAGGCTGACATACGTAGAACATTTACCAGTACTGCTAATGAGATTTTAATGCAACATTTTGATTTACTTGAAAATAAATTCTGGATTTAAAGTACTTTCTGTGAGATACCAGATGACTCAGTAGTTAGTTTATGTGACAGCTACACGATTTTATCACGACGCTACTAATGAGTGACAATTTACAATGTTGTTTTTGCACTGTATCTTGTTTATATCTGCACAGTTTTTCTGAATTCTTCTGGAAAGGAAAACATGTTTTAGTAGTAACTTTGTGATATAGCTACAATGAGACAGCCTTTTCTGTAGCACAACAATACGTTACAGTACAGTACTTACTTCATCACAGCAATAAGCGTATAACTATGATATCTATACGCAAAGCATTTCACTTTTGTTTATCATGAGGTAAGTACATTGACTTCTGAAGAACTTAGCTTTCGGAGGACGATAAATACTACACTTCCACAGAGATTATCTTACAACAAGACGCACAGTTTAGCGCTACAGAACACGTATTTGAGTGATTAATTATGTACTTAAAACACTTATTTTTAAAGATATTTGAAGTACAATGATACAAAGGTTTTCCGTGATACGTTTCATTCCATTGCTGTAATCTGTAACACCTGAGGATATAATTACATTAATCCTCAGGGGGGTACACGCTTACTTTGTGTACCATGTGTATGGCAAGCACAAGGAGCCGTAGCTAATATGGTATTTGCTTATACAACTTTACACATCGGTACCATATTTCTCTAACACATTAATTACACAGCTATCTGATCATTTAACTGAGACAGACAAACATTTATTTTACTATATCAGTGACAGATGTTTACGTAATTACACCGTTGGATAACTTCACACTTATGAAATTGTATTTTGTCTGTACTTTGTGAACAGATCATATTTTTTCGGACCCATTGTGATACTATGAGAGCTTTTAATGACATATTTGGTATGAGATCATGATTTTTAAAATACGTTTGAGGTAGATGACACTTTTGACATGAGCAGAGAATTTATTTTAGGTTTTGAAATTATTGCGGAAAACTATGACGTTTTTGAGATTTGACTGAGGTGTTATGATGTTATTATTACGATGACGATGTGAATTATGCTGCTGAGGTATGTTTAAGCTGATGCTATATGAGTTATTTGATTATGCTACGTAACTGTTATGATGAAATATTGAAGAAGTGTCGACGAATAAGGTAAGGAATAATGAGTAGTGGTTAGGGACTCTGGTTTGTGGAAAAGGATGTTGGAAACCGAGAATCGTACTTTAAGAGTTATGAAATGTGTGTATATGCGCGAATGTATCTCTATGCTGGCGAAAATTTTTTGGACACTGTTATATATACTGGATTTTGTTTCTACAGATTTGAAACGCAAATTCTCGACCTGTGAAATTTTTATATGAGACTGTCACTGCTGTCATATATATTTCGGTGAGAAAGTTGAGCAACCACCTTCATGTAATGCCTCGTGGGCACCCAGCTGCCCGACAGCCACCTGAAAACAAGCCATTAGTGTGTGCCTTTCAGATGCACAAGAAAAAAAACAGAGGCCATTATCCTCGCTATTGACATTCATTTGTAGAAAGCATCGCAAAAACGACACTCTCATTACTTGCAAAGATACTTATTTACATCTGCACACTTGATAATGACAAGCGTCTTTCTACGAGAGTTGAGAGAATTTGTACTAACTTATGAAATGTCACATGACTATTGAATGATATTTTTATGCTTTGCCTTTCATAGTTGCTTATTTCATTTGATATCTGGTTTCCAGCTGTGTTGCAGCATTGGTTTTATAAAATAAAATTAAATGCATTTGCTAATGTGAACACTTTCTGTCAACAGATCTATTAAATAATTATTTTATGATCCACATTCTTCTAAAAAGGAGCTCTTGGAATGGAAATAGCAATAAGAAGCGACTAATAACAGTAACTGTATATATAATTTTCTTTTCAAGTACTTGGTAATTTGTTGTAGCAGTAGTTTTTGTGGTGCACCACTTTAATTACATAGACATTAAGATGTGATTACAACTTTCCCTTAACTGCATTGTTGTCTTTATTGTAATATTTTTTCTGTTTGAGCTTTGTCATGTTTAGATATAAGTTATTACATTTACTGCTGATTGCTTTGCAAATCTGCATTTTTCTGGGTCATTGCTGTTTGTGTTAATTTGTTTTGTGCTGCTCCATTGCTTCGCCCCTTAGTTTAGCATCTGAGCTCAGTAGGTTTAAGTTAGCTTAAGAGGGGGCAGACTATATAAGAAACTAACTATGATGAATTGAAAGAAAAGCATTGAGAAGCTTTAAGAAAATGGTTTGGCCAAAAAAAAGTAGTGTACAGTGGATAAAAACTATTTTTGAAAAAGGAAGTGAACAAAATACAGAAAGCATGCTTGGATAGGATATTTTTGGTGGAAACAAATGTTGAGATATAACGAAAGATCTCAGGATGAACTTTTGAGTTGGACTGCAGTACCAAATGTTACACTGAAAACAAACCCTGCCCTTTCCTTCTGCTATCTCACTATGTGTTTGTGTACCCTTGTGTATTTATGTTCTACCGGTCTTTATCTATTTATCTGATAAGACTTATGTTGCAGAATTTTTCTAATACTAAGCTACAATCACTATGATGAGGAATACTGTTATCCTCAAATATAATTTGCATTAATAACATGTTATTTACTTTGTAAAGATGTTTACACATTATTTATTGTGTTTTGTTCTAATGCTCATGTGTGAAGTTGATGTTTCAAAAGTTATTCTGATCTTTTATGTATGTACTTATGTCATAATTTTTGTAACACTGATGTATTTGTTATTTCGATTCTTTTGTAAAGCCTGTATTACTACAAATGTTATCTGTATTGTTATGTTGTTTAATGATATATTTTGTACCTTTGTAATTGTATTCTTATGTTATAAAACTGTAGTTGACAGCAGTTCATCAAATTAAGTATCTTGTAAGTTACATTTCACTGCACACGTCTCTGTTGGTCATAGTATATGGACAATATGTGAGAAGTAGGGACTGATAGTGTTTGCACGTGTGTTAATAATTCAGTAAGGGACTGGATAACAGCATTGCTGGCTCTAAGGACATTTTAAACATATTCTTTGTCAGTCGACAAGTGGTGATTTATGGACTTGCTGTATTCTCTGCAAGACTCTTCAATGGTGATTGTGCACCTGCACAGTTGCAACAGATGGCTGCTGGCCGTCTCTACAAGGACTACAGTGGGTCTGCACCTTTGATGATCCACCAATACCATTATTTCTGCAAGGACTGCAGTGGGTCTGCACCTGTGATGACCCACCACTACCATACTCTCTACCAGGACTACAGTGGGTCTACTCTGTGGCGACCTACCTACCAGTATTCTTCAAAACTTCGACTGACTCTCCTGTGCGTTTGCTCTGTTGTGGCCCATTACCTGTCTGCATGTCAAGAGTCAGCACTGTCTTTCCCTTGGAAGGACAACACTACTCCTTCAAGACTGCATGGAAATCCACTACTTCTGTGTGCATTTTCTTTTACTACTCAGACTTTGAGACAAAAAAAACTACAATTTTACTTTGATGAATGATCAGGACTGTCTTTATGGACTGTGAGAAAATTTTAGCTTTAACCAACATTGTATCGATAAGTGTGTGCATTTGATTTCTTTGTTATTGTAATTATGAAAAAATTATTCAGATCTGTATTGGCCACTGCCCAAAACAATTTGTAAATTTTTTTGTGGGGATCATGGGGGCTATTGTAAGTAGGCTGTTTAGGTTTTTTTATTCGTAACGCCGCCACCACGTAGCGCTCTGTAAGAAAATCACTGGCTGTGCCGTGTGCAGTCTGTGGCTGGTTTGCATTGTTGTCTGCCACTGTATTGTTGGGCAGCGGCAGCTGGATGATAACAGCGCGTAGCGTTGCGCAGTTGGAGGTGAGCCGCCAGCAGTTGTGGATGTGGGGAGAGAGATGGCGGAGTTTTGAAATTTGTAAGACTGGATGTCATGAACTGCTATATATATTATGAATATTAAGGTAAATACATTGTTTGTTCTCTATCAAAATCTTTCATTTGCTAACTATGCCTATCAGTAGTTAGTGCCTTCAGTAGTTTGAATCTTTTATTTAGCTGGCAGTAGTGGTGCTCGCTGTATTGCAGTAGTTCGAGTAACGAAGATTTTTGGGAAGTAAGTGATTTGTGAAATTCTAACGACATAGCCGTGCTTCACAGAGACCGTGTCCCGTTGATAGACTTTGAAGCCCTGGATGACGGCCGTGGTATAGGGTGTCGTTTTTATGATCTCGCCTTAATTTTTCTTTATGCTCCGTGTCCGTCTGGTCGTACATACGACCACCTGCGATTTTATAAGAAAGATGCCATTTATTTACTTCGTCAGAAACCGCGAAACATTCCGACGGGGCGAGATTTCAACTGCGTCTTACGTCCTGTGCATCAGACTCCCAAATATCACTAGCGTCGTGAACTTAATGATATGGTGGCGTCGTTGAGTTTGCAATCTGCTTGGATCTGCAGATATTCCACATTAGTGCGTTTTACGTATTGTACAGCTACACTCCTGGAAATTGAAATAAGAACACCGTGAATTCATTGTCCCAGGAAGGGGAAACTTTATTGACACATTCCTGGGGTCAGATACATCACATGATCACACTGACAGAACCACAGGCACATAGACACAGGCAACAGAGCATGCACAATGTCGGCACTAGTACAGTGTATATCCACATTTCGCAGCAATGCAGGCTGCTATCTCCCATGGAGACGATCGTAGAGATGCTGGATGTAGTCCTGTGGAACCGCTTGCCATGCCATTTCCACCTGGCGCCTCAGTTGGACCAGCGTTCGTGCTGGACGTGCAGACCGCGTGAGACGACGCTTCATCCACTCCCAAACATGCTCAATGGGGGACAGATCCGGAGATGTTGCTGGCCAGGGTAGTTGCCTTACACCTTCTAGAGCACGTTGGGTGGCACGGGATACATGCGGACGTGCATTGTCCTGTTGGAACAGCAAGTTCCCTTGCCGGTCTAGGAATGGTAGAACGATGGGTTCGATGATGGTTTGGATGTACCGTGTCCCCTCGACGATCACCAGAGGTGTACGGCCAGTGCAGCAGATCGCTCCCCACACCATGATGCCGGGTGTTGGCCCTGTGTGCCTCGGTCGTATGCAGTCCTGATTGTGGCGCTCACCTGCACTGCGCCAAACACGCATACGACCATCATTGGCACCACAGCAGGGGCGACTCTCATCGCTGAAGACGACACGTCTCTATTCGTCCCTCCATTCACGCCTGTCGCGACACCACTGAAGGCGGGCTGCACGATGTTGGGGCGTGAGCGGAAGACGGCCTAACGGTGTGGGGGACCGTAGCCCAGCTACATGGAGACGGTTGCGAATGGTCCTCGCCGATACCCCAGGAGCAACAGTGTCCCTAATTTGCTGGGAAGTGGCGAGTCGGTCCCCTACGGCACTGCGTGGGATCCTACGGTCTTGGCGTGCATCCGTGCGTCGCTGCGCTCCGGTCCCAGGTCGACGGGCACGTGCATCTTCCACCGACCACTGGCGACAAATCGATGTACTGTGGAGACCTCACGCCCCACGTGTTGAGCAATTCGGCGGTACGTCCACCCGGCCTCCCGCATGCCCACTATACGCCCTCGCTCAAAGTTCGTCAACTGCACATACGGTTCACGTCCACGCTGTCGTGGCATGCTACCAGTGTTAAAGGCTGCGATGGAGCTCCGTATGCCACGGCAAACTGGCTGACACTGACGGCGGCGGTGCACAAATGCTGCGCAGCTAGCGCCATTCGATGGCCAACACCGCGGTTCCTGGTGTGTCCGCTGTGCCGTGCGTGTGATCATTGCTTGTACAGCCCTCTCGCAGTGTCCGGAGCAAGTATGGTGGATCTGACACACCGGTGTCAATGTGTTCTTTTTTCCATTTCCAGGAGTGTATTTCTAGCAGTCCACTGGTCCGTTTTTATTCTTACCTATGTAGCCATCTTTTGTCAGCTCATGTAATTCCTGCCAGCTTCATTGACCACTTTGTTCTTTCCAAATGACTCTTACCCACATGCTGCAGCGGGTACATCTTTCTCGTCCTATCTGGAAACTAAAAATTTTACTTCTGGTGGACCCCGCTCTGGATCATATCATTGCTGCCGTGTGCGAATTGGCAATCCGTTGCCAAGTTCGTTATCCCTCAGTCATGGACTGGTGGGTAGCCAATGCCACACCTCGGTTTCGCGCTGCACTCACTTTTTAGCGTTGGTAAAGCGGCTGAAATGAGGACTCAGGAATTTTATTACGCTGTTCTTCATCATTATAACAGTTCGTGAGGCGTCCCTTTAATAATTATGAACTTCACCGCGTGAAGGTGAAACTTCTGCAACTCAAAAGACAACAGTAATATTATCTTTGTTTGCGACACGTTCGGGTCTCCATGATGAATTGGCGTCTTTGTATCATCTAGTTCTGCTTCGAATGTGATCTCAAAGGACGTTTCTCACTGCCATTCGTTATACTGATGGACGTGGGTGGTCATCCCAGTCTTGTATGATGCGTGAACTTTTCCGCCTTTTTTCTGATCTTCACACTGAAGTGGCAACAGACGGTATACTTCTCTGATAGCATTGATAAGCCAGCTCTCCATAAGGAGTTCTTGGCAGCTTTTCAGCGTGATGAGGTATCTGACATTTTAGTTCGTTCTCCTTTCCGCAGCGCAGCGCAGTGGTTAGCACAATGGACTCGCATTCGGGAGGACGACGGTTCAATCACGTCCCCAGCCATCCTGATTTAGGTTTTCCGTGATTTCCCTAAATCGTTTCAGGCAAATGCCGGGATGGTTCCTTTGAAAGGGCACAGCCGATTTCCTTCCCAATCCATCCCTAACCCGAGCTTGCGCTCCGTCTCTAATGACCTCGTTGTCGACGGGACATTAAACACTAACAACCACCACCACCACCTTTCCGCAAGTAGCCTGGTTTGGATGAGTTTCACAAATAATTTTATGTTGGGTTTCGGTCTCTGATAGGAATGGCGAATGGTGCAAGGGGTACACATCACGCCATTCTTTAAGGTCAGAAAAATTGTCTTGATTCCAGGCGTGTCTGTGGATCAGGTTCGACCGATAAGACTACTCAGTCTTGTTCATAAAATCGTAGCACTGGCGATAAAAACCCGCTTGTCGATTTTGTTTGCTGATATTATTGCTCGTTATCAAAGTTGTCTCTGTGATCATGCTCTCCTGACTCCCGTTGCTGAACGTTGGGAGCTCATTTCAATTGCTTCCATTGCTCCTGCATCGGGAGCTTTACTTTTTATTGATTTTGATATTGCGTTTCACGAATTTAGTCATGATTTTTTGTTGCAAGTGTTGACTGCTCTCGGTTTTAATTATTCCGCATGACGGATATTGACCTCTCTAATTGCTAGTATTCAGGCGTCTACTGACGTGACTGGTCGTCTTACTCCAACCATAGAGGTGTCCTGCAGGACATTAGCCTTTCTATGTCATTATTCCTTCTATTTCTGGAACCGTTACTGCAGTCCATAGATGCTCCATTGGATGGCTGGTCGTTATTACTAACGATGTTATAGTACTAATTGGTACTCATGACGACATACCGGCGCTCAAGTACTTCTTGGAAGCATTTTGTCCTCTATGGGAGCAAAGATTAATGACGAGAAGTGTCGGTTATTCACTTTGCGGTGATCTGACGCAGTTGGGAATCCATGAGCTGTGGCGATCGCCTGCCATCTATCGTTTATAATTGATCGCTGTCCGATGAAGATGGCTTAGCTGAACTGGAATTGCGTCACTGACGGGATCCAAGGAGCGAGTCTTGCACGCGATCGTCGCTCCCTTTCGTTACTTCATAAGATTCGATCCATAGAAATTTACATGTTTAGCAAAGCCCTTATAGCCCAAAGCGCTATAAGGCTATGGCGAGACCCCCAGCTGACCGGAGGTTTTGGCCTCTCTGATGTTCAGGCCAAGGCTTCTGTTTCATTTCTTCTCGTCTCCCTATCACTTACCCTCTCCGTTTCGGCTGGCTGTGACCTCCAATAGATTTTGGTAGAGTAAATAATAAATTGAGGCATATTCGTGAATTTTTTCTTCATGTCATTTATTTAAGTATTGATATTCTATCCCAGTCGCATCTCTGTCAGAGTAATATTATGTCGCTGGACGTTTCCAACTCGGGCTTCCTGTGTGAAGTCCCTATCTCCAGAGAAAGATTGGAAGACTGTTTGGTCCAACTTCAGCCTACCTATTTTTTCCGATGGAAGTGGCGTGTTCATGGTACCAAGTCGTTCATAGCCTCATACTCACCAATGATCGACTTTTTCGCGTTGGCCTTAGTGAGAAAGACCAATGCAGGTGTTGCCCTGAAACCGACACATTGCGTTATCGGTTGCTCTCTTGCGGACACACACATTGGCGTTGGTTCCGCTGACCATTGGCCTTTCTCCTCTGGATGACGGAAGCGGCAATGTACTGTGTTATTCTCCTGCGTCCCGATTCAACCTTCTTTTCCAGAACGAGAACAATTCGGTTACGTGCCTTGTAGGGAGTGGTGATGACCCTTGTGCCTTTTAACAATATATGGTACCGACCCTTTAGACGTGGCAAACGATGCCGCGCTAGGTGAACTATTTGCGAATATGCTGGACCTGGCATTTAATCGAAGTAGAGTGAAGTGTAAAAACTCCTTCTCTGTTCGAATGTTTCATTCTTGTTAACTCGCCGCTGGCGAAATTGACAAAAAAATTGTGTTGTTTCTTTTCTTTTTTGAGTAGCAAGTTGTGTGAGTTCAACAAAAAACAAAGATAAAAAGTAATAAAAAGGCCAGTACCACGTGTAGGACAATTTCTGGGCGAAAGGGGGGGGGGGGGGGGCGAACCGTGGCCAGATCTCGGGATTCGACCGCTGCCCACTGTGTCTCCACGCAGCCCGAAACTGACTGTGTCCGCCCTTTCCTGCCGCTGCAACCAAAGAAACAAAGAAGAAAAAATAGTCAATGCGACCATTGGACTGAAGGAAATCGAGTAAAAAAAATGCATCGTGAGCTCTTAAGTTGTGAAGAGAAAGGTAGGAAGTTTTCCCCCACCTACCCTCAAATGTTTTTCATCATTTATTTTCTAAATTGTTATGGGTCTTCCTAATTCATTTAACAGAAGTAAAAAAAAGTGAGACTAGGAAATTCTGTGGGGAACAGTATGCACACTCATTCATTAATTAAAACTTCCGGGCTGAATTGCCGTGGTCCATATATAAAACTTCTTCTCCTTCCTGACGTTTTGTTGCCTACTGCTATAGAGATCTACAAGCACGTAAATAAATTTAATAAAAATAAAGAAGGGAAGACGGATTAAAACTAGACGAGATATGGCGGTCGACTTTGTGCAAACGAAGTGCCAATCGATTACCTGTAATCGAGAGAGATGGCACTAGCCAGAGATAGTTTTAAAGTCGAAAGCACGTGATGAGTGGTGGCGCCATCTAAGCGCTATATACAAGCGGGACCTCCAGCGCCTAGCAGCCAGCTGCCGACTCACCTCAGAATATGTTGCCCGCAGTAGGCAACGAAACTTCAGGAAGGAGAAGAAGTTTTATATACGGACCACAGAAATTCAGCCCGGCAGTTTTAATTTATGAAGATGCCATCCGTGAAAGCTTACATGTCATGAGTATGCAGACTCTCCAGTGTTAGAATGGCGTTGACGCCAAACTTTTTTTTTTAATTAAAGCATCAAATTTTATCCAAATTACACCTCTACGATGCGATATCTTTTGCATTTTTTCTGTTACTTTGGCTTTATTTAAAGGTTAAGACATGACATAAGCTTCTTACAGACTTACAGGACCACTTTGTTCCCTCCACGGCACAAATAAAACCAGTGGAAAATAACTGTGTACACAGTGACATCGTCTGTACGAGGTACAAAAACACAATAGATTGTCTACAGTAGATTGCACATTCTGCTGCACACAGTAACTGCATTTCGTATGTTTAACACCCAGGCTTATATTCAAAGAGCCAGTATGTACACATATGAGGAATGTTCACTTTAGAGGAGATGTACAAAGATACCACCTTGCATTTTGCAAAAACGTAACAGCTCGCTCCATCATACACTGCTGGAGCCTACTACACCAACCACTGCCCAAACGGTATGCAAGTGAGCTAGTAGATACATCTGTGGGTGGACCCCTTGGACCTTGTTTATTTAAGTGTCCCCAAAAAAATATTAAAAAATCTAATGGAATAATGTCTGGGGAACTTGGAGGCTAGAACATTGGACCTCCATGACCAATCCATTTCCCTGGAAACGAACCCATTTCAACAGTTACGCACTTTCATTCCAAAGCGTGCTGGTGCACCATCATGTGGAAATGATAGCTGTCGCCAAACGCTAACTAGAACGTTTTCTAATTTATCAGGCGAAGCACTGTAAAGAAACGTATCCTGTAGTAGCGCATTCAACTTCTCCGACCCAAAAGGCACTCCTCCTTCGATTCCAGCCTTCTGGATTATGCCAAAGTATGCCTGATAGCGACGTACGTTTAGTTCCGATGAATAATAGCTGCTGAAATACCTTCACAGTTGAAGCTACATTCTTTCAGTCCATATCACACTATTTATAAAATGTTCGTTATCTTGCACTTTATGCAAAAGTCATTCACAAAACTGTGATCGTCAAATGTTGTCTTCTGGCCGCTGGTTTTGAGTTAACGTATAATGATATGGATCCAGTTCTTCATCGTACAACACTTCAACAACCAGGCTGGAATAATCTAACAATATCATGGTTACTGTGCTGAGGTGTTTGGTGAACGGCTTCAAGAATCGTGTCCTCTCTCTGTGGAGTACTTCTAGTCCTTGGATGACCTCTGTCCATTATTTGTGGATGAAGATTAATAGTTTCCCGAAGGCGTTGCTGCAGGCCACGATAAACATTCTTATCGGGACTGCGCCATTTGAACGTACCAGGTAGTATATGCATGAGCAGTGGCAGCAGCTCCGTCGTGGATGTTAGTTTGATGTCCCACCAACTGGTCAGTGAGCGACGACAGCTGGTGTGGCAGTGCAGGGTGATGCACGTTTCTCTGTGCTCTTCGATGTTCTGCACTATGTGACAGTATTGGCATCCCCTCGTTTTCATAAGTGTGTTTTCAAAAGGCACCTGATCTGATTTTGCTAGATAAACGTTTGTCGTGAATCTGGATGAGGACACTCATGCTGACCTCCAAGTGTGCCACTTTTTTCTCCACCCCACATACGTCGAACAGGCAATGACGGAAATAACTGAAAGGGTCAACTGCGGGATTAAAATTCAGGATGGAAGCACGTGAGTGATAACCTAACATCTGTGAGACTGGTACTGATCTACCTTCCTACCACAGCTGCGCAAGGACGCTGTGTGAGTGTTCTGGGGAATTGGTGTTTACTGCCTGTAAGGTAGGAAGATGCCATCTCATGCATGCAGAGTTTAGAAGAGTGCAGCAGTACAGACAGTGGTGTAATCAGACAATGATCTTAGTGTTGGTTCCACTACACCCCTGTAAAGGAATGTTAACAGAACTTAGTGTACGGGTTCAAGGCGTCACTACTTGTTAGCAAAGAGTAATTTAAAAAGGTTTTTTTAATTATTAAGGTTTACATATACTCTCAAAATGACTTCATGACATAGTAGTCATAATTATAATATATACAGGATGGCAAAACGTTTCCATGATGGGTATTTCCAAAGTCCTAATTCCAGAATTCTTTAACTGTAGTCTGGCCATTAACCATATCTGGAAGTTGGTAGGATACAAACAAATTAAATACAATTGGGGCCAGAAACATCAACTGAAACATGAACAATTAAAATAACTCAATACGGATGGGGTCGGTAAAGAGCAATCAAAAGGAAGTACACAATTTAAACAACTCATTAACTTCAGAGTATAAAGCACTCTAAAGCGGCTGATCATTTCATTTAGTTAAATCAGATATTTCGTGTTTCTGCTTCAATTAACTCCAACAATTGCGAATATTTTTAATTACAGGGCATGTACAGGGTATGTACAGAAAACATAGGAGAGACGAGACGACTGCACTTCTCAGTGGAAACTGACTACCACTTTGTGGCGAGCCACGTGTATTTATCTTTGTTCGGCGGCTGCAGTAGTTTCCATCGGCATGCTGTGGACCTGAAAATCAATTCTGAATCTTTCTCGACTGTTAAGTATCAGTCTGATACTGTTCATACATCTTCGGCGAAGCCGAGACTCCTAGTTGTCCCCTAGCTAATTGGCATGGTACATGCCATTTGGCTGGAGTAGCACATACGTCGTTGCCCTCAAATCGCTCGCAAGCGTTAACTGTCAGTCCTCTGAGCAATTGCCCATACTAGGAGACTTTGCAGTTTAACTCCTTAAGAGTCAAGACGAGCCTTCGAACGAAGTAAGTGCCGCTATCGACAGGGCATCTCAAGTTGATTCTGTATTTCTAGATTTCCGGAAAGCTTTTGACACCGTTCCTCACAAGCGACTTCTAATCAAACTGCTGACCTATGGGGTATCATCTCAGTTGTGTGACTGGATTCGCGATTTCCTGTGAGGAAGGTCGCAGTTCGTAGTAATAGACGGCAAATCATCACGTAAAACTAAAGTGATAACAGGTGTTCCCCAGGGAAGTGTCCTCGGACCTCTGCTGTTCCTGATCTATATAAATGACCTGGGTGACAATCTGAGCAGTTCTCTTAGGTTGTTCGCAGATGATGCTGTAATTCACCGTCTAGTAAGGTCATCCGAAGACCAGTATCAGTTGAAAAACGATAGAAAAGATCGCTGTATGGTGTGGCAGGTGGCAGTTGACGCTAAATAACGAAAAGTGTGAGGTGATCCACATGAGTTCCAAAAAAATTCCGTCGGAATTCGATTACTCGATGAATAGTACAATTCTCAAGGCTGTCGATTCAACTAAGTACCTGGGTGTTAAAATTACGAACAACTTCAGTTGGAAAGACCACATAGATAATACTGTGGGGACGGCGAGCCAAAGGTTGCGTTTCATTGGCAGGACACTTAGAAGATGCAACAAGTCCACTAAAGACACAGCTTACACTACACTCGTTCGTCCTCTGTTAGAACATTGCTGTGCGGTGTGGGATCCTTACCAGGTGGGATTGACGGAAGACATCGAAAGGGTACAAAAAAGGGCAGCTCGTTTTGTATTATCACGTAATATGGGAGAAGGTGTGGCAGATATGATACGCAAGTTGGGATGGAAGTCATTAAAGCAAAGACGTTTTTCATCGCGGCGAGATCTATTTACGAAATTTCAGTCACCAACTTTCTCTTCCGAATGAGAAAATATTTTGTTGAGCCCAACCTATATAGGTAGGAATGATCCTCAAAATAAAATAAGAGAAATCAGGGCTCGAACAGAAAGGTTTGGGTGTTCGTTTTTCCAGCGCGCTGTTCGGAAGTGGAATGGTAGGGAGATGGTATGATTGTGGTTCGATGAACCCTCTGCCAAGCACTTAAATGTGAATTGCAGAGTAATAATGTAGATGTAGATGTAGATGTGTTCACATAACTACTCTGGAAACCGTCTCAGGCTGGCGCGAGTCGCCTTGCTCAAATACCTGACGATTTGCTGCAAGAGAAGACAGAATTTTTCTGTCTGCATTTTGCCTACATCAAAGCTGGCCAATTCGTACTTGTTATAACGCGACCCACAAGAGTTTCTGTGGCCTATCAAAGGCGTCGTTTCTTTTGCGGGACAGAGTTTAACTTCTGCTACGTAATACTGTAGAAGCAGCTTTTTTGCACGCGGGTTTCAACGCAGGTGGCCACAGTGAGTCGCCAAAGTTTTCCGTTGGATTTCTCTGGACGTTTGTCTGTCATCTCTAGCCGTGTTCCTGCTGAAAGGCTTTCCGAAGGGTCGTCTCTAAAAGCTAGATTTATTGGGTATCTTCCATGGACAAGAGCGGTTTCTGCCAGTGGCCTGCACAGTGGTTATGGCGTCGCGTTATGACCGCTGGATCTCCTGCTGTAAAAATTTCGGCCAAACATGGGATGGGTGTTACCATAACGAAAATCTGTTTTCCTCAGAACTGCGTCTCTTAGCTCAGGTTTGGGAAATTACTTGCATGTAATTCCTAGTGTGAATGTTAGTGGTTTATATTCACAAGATGTTGGCATGTTTATCCGATTTGCATATCTATAAAATTCGTACACTTTGATGTAACTATTTCATGTGACATATTAATTTAACCGGAATTGTTTCAGGAATTCAATGGAAGGTATGTTATTTGTCTGACACCTTGCAATAAGACACTCTTTTTTCATTGTTATACTCAGTGGAAGTGAAGAATTACAACACCTGATGAATGGAACAAGTATAGAATGGAATGAGAACAGAATATGGCTTGAGGGTAAACCGAAGAAGGACGAAAGTTATAGCGAGTAGCAGAAATGAGATTAGTGATAGGTTTAACAACAAATTGGTTACCATCAAATTGATACAGCGAGCGTATTCTGCTACCTTGCAAGCAAAATAACATGTGATGGAAAAAGCAAAGAGAGCATTCCTGGCCAAAAGTACATTCAGTTAAAATGAAACATTGGCTTTAACTTGAGGAAGAAATTTCTGAGGAAGTACGTGTGGTACTGAATCTTCCATCGTTGTAAAACTAGAAAAGAAGAGAATCGAAGTGCTTTACATGTGGCGCTATGAAGGGATATTGAATATTAGGTAGAATGATAGGAAGTGAGAAGGTTCTCTGCAGTATTGGCGAGGAGAGGAAAACCACGAAAAGACTGGCAAGAAGAAGGACATGTGTTAAGATATGAAGGGAAAAGTTTCGTGGAGCTGAAGTGGTCAACAGTTATAGGGGATGACAGAGATTGGAATACATCGAATAAACAACTGAGAACTTTGGTTGCTACTCTGAGATGACGAGGTTCGTACAGCAGGGAAAGTTGTGATGGACAGCAGTAAGCTATTCAAAAGGATGATGACCACCCCAAAAAAGTTATATATCACATTTTTATTTTACATCTCTTGTTACATAGGACAAAACTGAGGTGCAAATCTCCATGTTCATGGAGCGACCAAGTACATGAAATTAACATCAGAAATCTTAATAACAAATAAAACTAAAATTTTCACACTTTCTATATACATGACAAGCTGATCAGTACATATTAGCATAATCAACAATATACTACACGAATTTTCTTAATTTTTTTCGAGGTACTTCCCGACAGAATAGAAGGAGTGAGCTATGATGGTATTCTTCAATTTAGACCTACAAGGGCGAGGATTATTGCTAAGATTTTTTTTTAATTATTGTGGTAGCTACTGAAAATGGACGCAGCAGAATAGCACATGTGATCGACATGTAGGCTGCATCTTTGGCTAGTATTAACTGATTGAAAGCTGCTAATTTTTGAGAATAAATTAATATTGTTGGCAACAAACGACATGAAGGAAAATAAGTACACTGGTGCCCACAATTAAGGCAACAAAGTGCTATTTCCCCGTCCTGTGTCTAATTCACGGTATAATCATACAAACTACTATCAGATGTGGTTAAGTTCGTGTTCTGAACGGAAGATGGCATTCCGATCGACGGAATACCACGCCAGCAATAAATTCAAGGCATCTATCAAGCGTGGTAGCGTTTGCAAGATAGTCCCACATCCACAAACGTGTGTGCACAGTCAGACGATGCAATATGACACAGAGAAGACGTCTACAGACTTTCTGCTTTGGAGGACCATAAAAGAATGGAAGCAGGAGAGTCGCAAATTTCTGTGGCCCGATGACATAATGTGAATCGTTCTGTTGTTTCTCGGAAGAGGCGAAAGTTTAGAGAGACCAGGACACGACCGACCACGTGTCACATCAGAAAGAAGAGACCGTTAATTGGCTGCAAGGGCACGACGGTACCGCCTTATTACTGTACCGCAACTGGCATCTGACCTCGCAGCATGCCCTGGACGTGTTGCAACGAGGAAAACGGTGTACCGAAGGCTTCACACAAATGGTTCAAATGGCTCTGAGTACTATAGGACTTAACATCTGAGGTCATTAGTCACCTAGAATTTAGAACTACTTAAACCTAACTGACCTAAGTACATCACGCACATCCATGCCCGAGGCAGGATTCGATTCTGCGACCGTACTCTCTGAGTACTATAGGACTTAACATCTGAGGTCATTAGTCACCTAGAATTTAGAACTACTTAAACCTAACTGACCTAAGTACATCACGCACATCCATGCCCGAGGCAGGATTCGATTCTGCGACCGTAGCGGTCGCGCGGTTCCAGACTGAAGCTCCTAGAACCGCTCGGCCACCCCAGCCGGCAAAGAAGGCTTCAGCAGAGTGGCCTTTATTGTTGGAGATATGCTCTCTGTTTACCTGTGGCTTGTCTTCAAAGGAAGGAAAGTCTAGAGTGGAGCCATCAATACGCCACCTGGACGGTCGAACAGTGAGCCAATGTCCTTTCCACAGATGAGTCCCGATTTGGTTTGGAGAGTGATTCTCGACGGATTCGCATCTGGAGGGCACATGGAACACAGTTTCAGGATCCAAACATTGTGGAAATAGACTGATACCGAGGAGGATCCCTAATGGTTTGGGCAGGGATTATGTTGACCACTCGAAAAAAAATGTTTCAAATGGCTCTGAGCACTATGAGACTTAACATCTATGGTAATCAGTCCCCTAGAACTTAGAACTACTTAAACCTAACTTACCTAAGGTCATCACACAACACCCAGTCCACTCGGACAGTTCTTCATGAAATTGTATGGATGAATCAGCAAGATTTAACTGCTGTCAGGCACCGTGAGGATATCTTGGGATTTCATGCGTGGCTGCTGCCAAGTGCTGTGGGCCCAGACTTCGTACGGACGGACTATAATGGTCGCCCTCACAGAGCACAAGTGATGATGTTTTTATGGAAACAGAAGATATTGCAAGCATGGCGTGGCCTTCTCGCTCTCCCTACTTGAGTCCCATAGAGCATATTATGTCCTGAGTAATCGGTTTGACAAACAGTCCAGACAAATGGTATGAATGAGTTTTATCACAAAAAAGTAAATGTCAATATGTAACTTTGACAATTACGCAGAGGTGTCGCAAGCAAAGGGCGACATACAAAATATGCCATCCTCTTCAAATGTTCAAATGTGTATGAATTTCTAAGGGATCCAACTGCTGAGGTCATCGGTCCCTAGACTTACACATTGCTTAAACTAACTTATGCTAAGAACAACACACAGGCCCAAGCCCGAGGGAGGACTCGAACCTCCAGCGGGAGGGGTCGCGCAATCCGTGACATGGCGCCTCAAACCGCACGACCACTCCACGCGGCTTCCAGTCTTCTTCAGTATAAACGATCACAAGTCTTTGCTACATAGACAGTACAAGCGAAATAACTAGAGTTCGTGCTGCTATACCAGTGCCTAATCTTAAAGCTTCTATTCAACTGGGACGTCACCAGTCAGTCGCGGAGCTTATGTCCTCTTCACATAGGGGCCGCTGTCGTCCTGGAGAGGGGTCGTTCAGCGTGCGATTGGCTGACGTCTTAGCCATGGTAAAATTTGCTGTTTTGAAGAGCGCGCTGCAGCGCATAGTGTGAAGCAGTCGCCCTCCGTTTCTGGCGGTGACGCCGCTGTGGCAATCGCAGCTTTGGTTGGTTGGTTGTTTTGGGGAAGGAGACCAGACAGCAAGGTCAACGGTCTCATCGGATTAGGGAAGGACGGGGAAGGAAGTCGGCCGTGCCATTTGAAAGGAACCATCTCGGAATTTACCTGGAACGATTTAGGGAAATCACGGAAGGCCTAAATCAGGATGGCCGGACGCGGGATTGAACCGTCGTCCTCCTCGCTCGGTCGCAGCTTTGGTGTCTCACTCTGGTGGGAAAGAGGAAAGGCAGCCTGCTCATGTACATTTAAGGGGCGCTATGAGCTCGCTAGAAGCAGTCTGGTCAGTTGGTCAGCCGCGTCAGTGTGGGACAGTCAGTGTCAGTCTAGTGCTAGTATGTGTTACGCCGGCAGTCTGCTCGAGTTTGTTCAGCCAGTGGTCACTGGCGGTTGGATCGATCGGTTGGTCGGTCGCGCACTCAGACACAAGATGACTTGTCCGCCTTGGGCGTCGGCGCATGTGAGGTCGCCACGTGAGTCCAGTGGCCCGCGCCGTATAGCGTGGAGTAGTGGCTTCACAGTCGACACGAGAGCAACAGGAGCCAGCCCACGACATCGGTGACGCCGTGAGACGGGAGACCGGAGCGCGTTCCTGCGTCCGTTGAAGCGGCTGGCAGCGGACGGTTCGGGAGAGCGTTTTGAGGGGTGCTGCGCCAGGTCTTCGCTAGGCAGCGCAGTTTATTAGAAGTGATTCGTGATTTGTTGTTTCATTTACTTGTTAAATTCTACTTGTTTTCTTGGTAAGTCTCTCGTCCCCAGCTTGCTCGTTTCTCTCCTGTCCGCATTTGTTTGGCTGTTAGTGTCTGTATGTCTGTCTGTCGGTCTACCGTACGTTAATAGCTGCCTCTGTCATGTTTGTCGGATTCGGTGTTAACGAATTTATTGCCTGAAGTGTAACGGTTTAATTCCTGAAATATGTTTTTATCTTGCTTATCATCTTGAGAGACGGTATATGTGTAATGTAGAGCACGTTTGGCCAATCTTGTATATTTTATGTAAGACTGCATGTCATGGGTTTTTATTTAAAGAGTCATTTTAGTATATAAAGTTGCCACCCTTCCACCGTAAGAGCTTTCTTTTTAAATCAAGTTGCACTTTCGGTGCATCTTTTAATGTCAGTGTTTTGTACCATTTCCATCCCTCCTACGGGGTGCATAGTTTATGCGCTTGTGTGAGTTGTTAAAATTTTTAGTTTAAAGTAATCTGGTGTGTTGCAGATTTGCACCATTGTAGTCTTTCAGAGGTTGTTGTGAGCGGTAGTGACTACCGCCGTGTCAAAAGGGACCGGTGAGGTTCTCACCCCGAAAGCTCATACAGTCAAAAAGTTGTTCTTTCTGCCTCTGAATAAATTGTAACTTGATACTTGGACGGTGCTTCCTGACTATAATTTTAAATGTGTTTCTACAAGAAAAAAAAGGCTTTTAGGAATAAAATTTCCATTTGCTGAAAGCAATTTAATTTTTTTTTCATCAGCTACCCACTGGCAACTACTTCCACGCTCACATAGTGTGATTAAATGCGTTAATGTTGTTGATGAATCGCTAGTAAATAAAGTAAATTCTTAAGAATCAGTTTTGAAGGTAAATTCACGATTCAGTCTTCTCACAGCCATCTCTTCTCTATCGTTCCCGACTGGCGTGGCGGCGGTTGGCTTTACGCAGTAACAGAGCACGTCTGGGATGCGCTAGGGGGATGGGTTTCATCACGCCAGTGTCCATCAACCACTCTCCAAGACTTGTGAGCAGTTTTGCAGGAAGAATGGGCGCTATTTCCTCAGCGTGAGATTGATTACATCATTCACAGCATGTTCCATCGTTGTCCGGCCTGTATTAGTACCAGACGTTGTCACACCCCATACTGTGCACATTAACTGGTTGTCATAAAGTGTGTGTAAATCCGTTAATTTGGAAAAAAGCACCATTTTTGCCTATCGTTCTGCGGGTTCCAGTTGTTTATATTCTGTATTCTTTACATTATATATACTTTACTGTCACCTGTTTATATTGTTTTGTGACAAAATAAACGCAACCTTGCAAACTTTCCGTGTGTTGCTTTAATTTTGGACACCAGTGTATTAAGAAGCCAATGTCAGATTTTCCAGACAATTCAACAGGGATCAACAAGAAGTTCTCAAACTTACATCACATATTGCTTCAATTGCTCTTTCTGAGCCAAAAGTATTCTTTTTGAATGGGAAGATGTACCCAGCAATTTAGTCCATATTTCGCAAGTAAATGAAAATAAGAAAATTACACCAACTTTCGCATACGACTATCAATTATTGCAGATACTGTTATGGTGAATATAACAGCAGTCAGGTTTTGAACAAAATCGTGAACATAGTCTTTCCATGACAGCTTACCGTGTATATACACAGAAATTTTGTAAGTTCAGACTCACTAACAACATGTGCAACCTGTGTAATGAAAATGTCAGTTTTAGTTATGTTGTTTGCAAGAAACTGTAAAAAACTGAGTCTTATTATGATTTAGCAAAACTTTATTTTTTTTTTTTTACAATCAATTAAGTTACGTCTTTAATATCACTGTTTTGCCACACTATCTATGTTGCACTCAACATCACTCACTACTAAACTGGTATCATCAGCAAACAGAAATATTTTAAAATTACCTATCATATTAGAAGGCACATGACTTAACTATACAGAATAAACAGTAGTGGGCCTAATATCAACTTCTGCGTCCCGCTTCCTCACCCATAACAACTAAACCTTGAAGAATGACGGTTTGGTGTCTGTTCTTAAAGTATAAGAGGGAACAGTTACAAACCACTTCACTTATTTCGTAATGGTCCAACTTCTACAGTAATATTTTGTGATCACAACAATCAAATGTGTTAGTCAAATTAAAGTTGACGCCTAATTTTCGCAGTTTTTTTGTTAAACCGTCCATTAGCTCACAGGGAAAAGGCGATAAACCGTTTTCAGTTGTTAAGCCACTTTTAAAACCAAACTGTCCGTTTACACCTAACTACACGAACTGAAATAACAATTTTTCTTTATAGATACAGCATTACGTTTTGCAAACACCTATAGCATAAAAAATCAGTCTTCAATTGTTTACATTAATAGTTTCTCCTTTCTTATAAAGTGGTTTCTCTACTGCCAACTACTATTGACAATGCTGTGTATTCACTAAAACAGCGCCGTAACTGATTTCAAGCCGTCGTTTTCACCTTCAGATGGATGTCCAAATCAAGCTGCACATTTATTGAGGTTTACATAAGTTTCTTCCTCCTTGCTCCCTCTTGGGATAGTGATGCCCTACAATAAAAAACTGTTAGAAACGACATACGTGGAAACAATCATCCTTCATAACAATCCAACACAATGTAAATGTTTGCATTCACGAAATACTGTAGTGTATATGCAGCACTTATTTGATTTATATGAAACTATACTGTGTAAAATAGCATGTAAAACCCAAAAAGTGTTTTCATCTTGGGAAGCCTATACAAAGATGACGATATTAGAAGCCAAAAAAATTCTCTCTCAGAGATATTACAAGTTATACATTGATTTGACACTAGAAAATTTACAAGAATAAACCTTATGTTATATGCATTTAACATTCAGTGAGCATTAATTACTAATAAAGTCAACAAATTCGGCAACCAATTGGTTAGGAAATGTTAATTTTATTATATGAATATTGTGGTACTCATAACGAATAAATTAAGTGGTGAGTAATAAATAAATATTACAACAGTAGAAATTATATTAACATGTGATGGCTAGTTGAAAGTCTAAGTTAATTTAATAATCACATTAATGTGTGATGAGCGGGCTGCTATATTTTAATGTACTGTTTTATTGGATTCCTGCATGTTGTTGTCAAAGGGAGTACATATTTTCACGTTTTAAATTGGAAAGTAGTTGAGCGAAATTTTGTAGACTTCTTGCATTGATTAACTATGTTCGTTGAGGAGGTGATGTGATGATTCGCTTTTATGTACATGTATTTCCATCTCCTCGAGTACGTTCCTAAGGCTACCTTTCTCAGCATGACGTAGTATCTGGATGTCGTCTTCAGTGCCTTTTCCTCCTTGTCTGTTGAGTGTTGTGTGCATTTCAATGCAGATCTACATCTACATCTACGTGATTACTCTGCTATTCACAATAAAGTGCCTGGCACAGAGTTCAATGGACCCACTTCATGCTGTCTCTCTACCGTTCCACTCTCGAACGGCGCGCGGGAAAAACGAGCACTTAAATTTTTCCGTGCGAATCGTGATTTCTCTTATTTTATGGTGATGATCATTTCCCCCTATGTAGGTGGGTGCCAACAGAATGTTGTCGCAATCGGAGGAGAAAACTGATGATTGAAATTTCATGAGAAGATCCAGTCGCAACGAAAGATGCCTTTGTTTTAATGACTGCCACTCCAATTCACGTATCATGTCTGTGACACTATCTCCCCTATTTCGTCATATTACAAAACGAGCTGCCCTTCTTTGTACTCTTTCGATGTCATCCGTCAGTCCTACCTGATGCGGATCCCACACTACACAGCAGTACTCCAGAATAGGGCGGACAAGCGTGGTGTAAGCAGTCTCTTTGGTAGACCTGCTGCACCTTCTAAGTATTCTGCCAACGAATCGCAGCCTTTGGTCTGCTCTACCCAAGATATTATCTATGTGATCGTTACAATTTAGGTCATTTGTAATTATAATCCCTAAGTATTTAGTTGAATTTACAGCCCTCAGATTTGTGTGACTTATCGCGTAATCGAAATTTAGCTGATTTTTTTAGTAGTCATGTGAGTAACTTCGCACTTTTCTTTATTCAGGATGCTTTGCCACTTTTCGCACCATACAGATACCTTATCTAAATCATTTTGCAAGTCGTTTTGATCATCTGATGACTTTACAAGACGGTAAATGACAGCATCATCTGAAAAGAATCTAAGACGGCTACACAGATTGTCTCCTATGTCGTTAATATAGATCAGGAACAATGGAGGGCCTATAACACTTCCTTGGGGAACGCCGCATATTACTTGTGTTTTACTCGATGACTTTCCGTCTATTACTACGAACTGTGACCTTTCTGACAGGAAATCACGAATCTAGTCACACAACTGAGGCGATACCCCGTAGGCACGCAGTTTGATTAGAAGACGCTTGTGAGGAACGGTGTCGGAAGCGTTCTGGAAATCTAAAAATATGGAATCAATTTGACATCCCCTGTCGGTATCACTTACTACTGCATGAGTATAAAGAGCTAGTTGTGTTTCACAAGAACGATATTTTCTCAATACGTGCTGACTATATGTCAATAAATCGTTTTCTTCGAGGTACTTCATAATGTTCGAATACAGTAGATGTTCTAAAACCCTACTGAAAATCGACGTTAGTGCTATAGACCTCTAATTCAGCGGATTACTCCTACTTCCCTTTTTGGGTATTGGTGTAACTTGAGCAATTTTCCAGTCATTAGGTACGTATCTTCCTGTGGGCGAGTGGTTGTATGTAATTGCTAAATATGGAGCTATTTTATCAGCATACTCTGTGAGGAACCTGACTAGTATACAATCTGGACTGGAGGCCTTGCCTTTGTTACACCGAGGATATCTACTTCTATGTTTCTCATATTGGCAGTTGTTCTTGATTGGAATCCAGGAATATTTACTTCGTCTTCTTTGGAGAAGGAGTTTCGGGAAAAGGTGTTTAATAACTCTGCTTTAGTGGCACTGTCATCAGTGACTTCACCGTTGTTATCGCGCAGTGAAGGTGTTGATTGTGTCTTGCCACTGGTGTGCTTTATGTATGACCGGAATCTCTTTGGGTTTTCTGAGAGATTTCGAGACAGAATTTCGTTGCGGAAATTATTAAAAGCATCTCGCACTGAAGTACGCGCCATATTTCGAACTTCTGCAAAACATTGCCAATCTTGGGGATTTAGCGTTGTTTTAAATTTGGCATGCTTTTTTCGTTGCTTCTGCAACAACGATCTGACCCGTTTTGTGTACCATGGGGGATCAGTACCATCACTTATTAATTTATGTGGTATATATCTGTCAATTGCTTTTGATACTATCTCTCTGAAGACATTCCACAACTTTTCTATACTTACATTTTAAGATCGGAAGGAGTGAAGACTGTCTCTTAAAAAGGCGTTAAGAGCATTTTTATCAAAAATGATTCAAATGCCTCTGAGCACTAAGGGACTTAATATCGCAGGTCATCAGTCCCCTAGAACTTAGAACTACTTAAACCTATCTAACCTAAGGACATCACACACATCCATGCCCGAGGCAGGATTCGAACCTGCGACCGCTCGGCCACCACGACCGGCAGCATTTTTATCAGCTTTTTTAAATATACTTAGCGTTTTTTTATGGTTGTAGGTGTTACGGTATTCAGCCTAGCAGCAACTGCCTTGTGGTCGCTATTCCCTGTATTCGTCACGGTACTCACTATTTGTCCAGAATTATTTGTTGCTATGAGGTCAAGTATGCTTTCGCAACCACTTACGCTTCGAGTAGGCTCATGAACTAATTGTTCAAAATAATTTTCTGAGAAAGCATTCAGTACCATTTCGGATGATGTTTTATGCTGCGGCCGGCTTTAAATATATAATTTTTCCAGCATATCGAGGATGGATTGAAGTCACCACCGACTATAATTGTATGAGAGGGGTACTTATTTGAAATGAGACTCAAGTTTTCTTTGAACTGTTCAGCAACTATATCTTCTGTGTCGGGGGGTCGGTAAAACGATGCAATTAATAGTTTAGTCCGATTGTCTGGTATAACCTCTACTCATACTATTTCCCATGAACTATCTACTTCAATTTCGCTACAAGGCAAACTACCTCTGACAGCAATAAATACTCCACCACCAACTGTATTTAATCTATCCTTTCTGAACACTGTTAGATCGTTTGAAAAAATTTCGGCTGAACTTATTTCCGGCTTTAGCCAGCTCTCTGTACCTAGAACTATTTGAGCTTCAGTGCTTTCTATTAGGCCTTGGAGCTCTGGTTCTTTCCCACCACAGCTACGACAATTTACAATTACAATACCAATCGTTTCTACAGCTACTTTACTGTGTTTTCCTGTCCACTTTCTGACGGACGCCGCTTCTGTGGTTCCCTATGACCCTCTAACCTAAAAATCCGCCTAGTACCTTCCACACAGCCCCCGCTACCCGTGTAGCCGTCTTCTGTGTGTAGTGGAGCCCTTACCTATTAAGCGGAACCCGGAAACCCACCCCCGATGGCGCAAGTCAAGGAATCTGCAGCCTACACGGTCACAGAACCCCCTCAGATTCTGATTCAAACCCTTCCACTCGGCTCTGGACCAAAGGACCACAGTCGGTTCTATCGACGATGCTGCAGATGGTGAGCTCCGCCTTAATCTCGGAAGCAGGACTGGCAGTCTTTACCATTTCCGCTAGCCGCCCGGAACCAGACAGAATCTGCTCCGATCCAAAGCGACACACGTCGTTGGTACCGACATGGGCCACCGCCTGCAGTTGGCTGTACCCTGTACTCTTCATGGCATCCGGAAGCACCCTTTCCACAACGGGAATGACTCCCCCCCGGAATGCACACAGATTGGACACTGGCTTCCTGCCCCTCCTTGGCAGCCATGTTCCTAAGGGACTCCATTACGCGTCTAACGATGGAGCTCCCAACTACCAGGAAACCCACCCTCTGTGAATGCCCAGAAGCTTCCTCTGGAACGGTGTGGACGTCTGCATCCGGCTCAGAAACATCGTCAGCCACAGATAACGCCCGAAACCTGTTCGTCAAACGATCGGCCCCAAGGAAAGTTTTTCGCTGTCTGCCAGACTTTGGAATGATCTCCCACTCGACCACGGGTGAGGGGTCAACCTCAGTGCAGGCTGTACCCGGGGACGTCACAGCAGTGGACCGATCGGAAGACACGTGGGACGTCCCTCGCATCCCCGCGTCCGATCCCCCACAGTGACGGCCCTAGAAAGCAGCCTCAAGCTGTGTGACGGAAGCCAACACAGCCGGAAGCTGTGAGCGAAGGGTCGCCAGCTCAGCTCCCATCTGTACACAACAATCAGAGTTCCTATCTATTACTGCAGTCGCCCCTGTTTGAAGCTCGTAAATATCTACTACTTGTATGCAGTATTTGCATGTAGTTTGAGAGAACACAACGCAGTAAATAGAAAAAAATTATTATCCTTCTAGCAGTTCCGGTTTCAAATTAAAAAAATGGTTCAAATGGCTCTGAGCACTATGGGAGTTAACATCTGAGGTGATCAGTCCCCTAGAACTTAGAACTATTTAAAGTAACTAACCTAAGGGCATCACATACATCCATGCCCGAGGCAGGATTCGATCCTGCGACTGTACCGGTCACGCGGTTCCAGACTGAAGCGCCTAGAACCGCTCGTCCACCCCGGACGGCCAATTGTGGAGTGTGCATCTAGCAGATGGAAGACACGTTTGCTGGTTGTCTATATATGAGAAAGACGTTATGTTACTTTGTAAATTATAGGGCGTGACTGGCATGTGCTAAATCACGGAAATCTGTATTTGTGAGTGGAAAAATCGGTGTTCAGAGAGGTGATGAGTTTCTAGGTCGAACGAGAAAAACTAAATACATTTCTGCTCATAAAACTGGACTTACGTAACGGGCTGATAACGGACGTAGACTCTGCAGGCACTGTCAGGCGGATGCCTATCCCGTAAGCACGCAGTAGTCGTACTACGTAGCTGCGCGCGCTCCTGGAGCGCCGGTCTGGCGACTCACCAAGTCAGGCGGGTGGCGTCACCGACTCGCTAGGCACTGAGCGGGCAGTGCGGCACTATGCTTTCGAATTTTTTCCAACTGTTGCATCCTTGAGCCCCCGGTTCGCTATGTACGCTCCCCAGTTATAGAGGTCAAGGATCACACTTTATTAATAATTATAGTACAAAGTAATATCACCAGTGACAGTTACATTTTCAGCAAGTACAGCAAGTACTTTCATCCAGAGATGTATTTTTTCATCATTACTAACTTTTCTACATGAGCTAGTATACAATGTAAATGGCATATTACTATATACATAACTAGGTCTACTTTGCCAGGTGTTGTAAGAGATCTCGATCGGCGAAAGATTCAAGTCCAGGAAGCAAGGCATTTTCACAACGAACAATGGCTAAGGTAAACCATCCGCTACCAGAATTTCTAGTAGCGACATCGAGAGTAAAATTAATCCTGCAGCCACGAAAGAAAATAGGTCCGTTCAATATAACTGCTTGGGCAGTACCATTTCCTCCAAGTTTATTCTCGAGGCTAATAATGTGTTTGTAGATGGGCATGCGGTGGCGGCGATGACGATTTTGGTGAAAAATAGGGCATTTATTTTGACAGTAAATGTTTTGCATTATTATAGGAGCGAAGTTGATGTTAAATAAATAATAATAATCGAACGCTGAAAGGTAACTCTCGTCCAGCCTCTAACATTCTTCTCGGTGTCTGTTTGTTATATATCGTGTCTCCCTACCACTTTCGCGCAACGACGCTCTGAGCGTGTTTTTTAGGGAATTGACTAGTTTGAACCTGGGACCTGTTGCTGGTAAGGAGACGCCAGACCACACATGACATGTAGAAGTCAGAAGAGTTCAGTGAGACTAGCGATGATATAATCAAATACTTAATGAATTTAGCGTCAGCTCCACTGCACTCCCTGTAAAAGAATCTTAATACTAACTAAATTTAGTTGAAGGCGTTCAAAGCTTTCCTATTTTTAGTTAGCTGTTAAAATAACGTCGAAAAAGCAGTTAAGTTTACCACTGGAAATTTTTTTCTACTCACAAAACATTGTTTATAAATTGCACTATTTATAAAAGGAAATGTTTTGATACGGGATGGTAAAAACCAACTGCGTTCAACAAAAATGTGAACGAATATTCCCTACATGGGTTTCCAAGTTCTGCAATGGATCGAAGGATGACCTATGCCGTATCACATCTATAATCTAGATTTTAAATTAAGTTTCACAAGAGAGAAAACTATCAAAATGGTCTACAGTGACCCTCAATTATCTTTAATTACTTATCTAACTTGTCGTAAATTACAGTGGCTGATGTGGCTTCTCAACCACTATATAACAGAAAAATCATCGCATTTCAGATTTTTACTTCAAGTGGCAAATGTGAACACTATGAGATTTAATTGACGATCGACACTAGTATAACGTAAAAAAGGGGGTGTAACAGATAAGACTTCAGAAGTTCTGAGTGAAGCTCTATGCGCTGTTATGCGGCATCGCGTGCGTTCATTACGTTGTCGGTGTTTGTCAGGGGGCGGCGGGCAGCACAGCTTAGCTCACCTCGCTGTCCCGGAAGCAACTCTCTCCTAACTTCTCCTTACTACAATTTACCGAAGTTGGTTTAAAAAAAACTATGTGGCTGTGTTTTCATCTGACCAATCAAGGTCTCAATGTTAACCTTAAGCTCCGCCTACAAAAATTCTGTCTATCCAATGAGAAACGTTATACTTTTCGTGGTGGGTCAATGTAACAGAGAAGCGAAAAAGTCTCACGCTAAAACTTGCAGCTGGTGTGGTCCTAGTGGTTAGCTGGCGACGTGGGTGTCCAGTCCGTCCCTTATCGTAGGGCCTTCTAGCTTAACACAGTTCTGCTTTCGGCTTCTGTTCTCGATTCTCCCCTTGGAACTGCGTCTGTCGCATGGTGGGAAGGTATGACATGCATTTAGGCATTCTTTTGTTAGTCTGTGGTATTCCATTTGCTCACTCGTTACTCGTATTACTTTGGTTAATTTAATGTCACGATTTATTCGGAGCTATGTGACATACTACTGGATTTGCTTATCATCTCAGGGTTTTCATGGAAGGTGGCGTAAAAACAAAGTCTGTGAACGTGAGGCGTTGTGGGGCTGTGCCAGGTGTGATTCGTAGGCATTAAGGATGAACAGGATGCACTTGAAGGGGAAAGTGGGGCTTTCTGGGTGAGGCATTTTGGGGTGAAGGTGCCATGAGACTATTAGCGTAGTAGCTCGATCACGTAGATTGTGATTGTATATGGATGAGAAGACATTTTCGGACGAGTTTCTCGCACTGGCTTCGGTTACTGTGATTAAGTAGACGTGTGTAGTAAACTCTAACGTTAAACGGGATTAGATGCTACATGCTTGGAGATAATAGATTTTTTGAACTCATCTCAGACGTATCTTCTGGTAAACTTTCCAGGATGTAAGGTCGTGGTCCATGAAACTCTTCAGCTCCTAACGTTTCGTCCAGAGCTGAGCTGGACATCTTCAGAGGGGTGTTTCTCCTCCGGTGAGTCTTGCCGACTGACGGGTCGGACGTCTGAGAGCGACTTATATATCGTAGAAAGTGGGCCTGGCCAGAGTTACACGTGATATGCAAAGATAATATTTGTCAAAGATAAAACTTAACTATCAATCGTAATCTCGTCACAGATAAACCTGTCTAGCAATTCTGTAGTGCTACTGTCCAAATATCACTAAGTTTCATGGTCTCTTCTTTCTGATTAAAATTATCCGTATGTTTATATATTTCAATTGCTATATATTTCAATTGCTTCCATACCCTCGTGCAGCGCTATGCATATAGTTGTATAATTAGGACCGATATTTGTGATAAATTATGTAATTAGGACGGATATTTGGGCCAGTTTTCCACATGAGACTCCTAGAAAAACCAAGACGCAAATTGTCGGGCTTATTCAGAAAACAAGCTGGAAGACACTGGATCAGCATAGCCAGAAACAGAAAGGAGTGAAAGTACTAGAACTACAGTGCGTTCTCAGTGACATTTAAGCATCTTACAGTACTAATGCCGCGCGGCATTAGCCGAGCGGTCTAGGGCGCTGCAGTCGTGGACTGTGTGGCTGGTCCCGGCGGAGGTTCGAGTCCTCCTTCGGGCATGGATGAGTGTGTTTGTCCTCAGGATAATTTAGGTTAAGTAGCGTGAAAGCTTAGGGACTGATGACCTTAGTAGTTAAGTCCCATAAGATGTCACACGCATCTGAAAATTTTTTGCAGTACTATTTATAATGGGATACTACAGCTCGATTGTGACAATTTATTAAGTTATGATATAATTCCTACTTTTTCCTCACAATATCCTTATTCCATTAGTCAGCCACCTAGACTGCCTGATAGTGGTACTAAACATTCTAATGGAAAATAACATTAAATGAGAAAAGCAAATATATATTGAGGGAAGTTTTATATTGTTCATCAATGTTAAAAGCACTATAAACATCCTGTCAGCCTTGATCTTTAACGAGGTTCAAATTAGTCTCTGTCGCCGGTGGAGTAACATTACTAAGTTGTCGAAATTTCATTAAACATGTGCGTATGCACAAATTCCTTTTAGTGCTAAAAATTATTTATTACAGTAGAAAGGGTCATTTACTCTTCTTCTTACGGAATTCCGTTCCAATAATGAAGAGTGAACAAGTATGTTGACTATGGTATGTGCTGCTGTTCGCCTTCATGTCATGAGAGGAAGAAAATTTTTTTTGCCATCAGTATTGTGCCTGGATTATTGCAGCTCACTATTACTTCCCCTTGCCCTCCAACCTCTCCATTTTAAGCTACTCATACACAGAGTGACCAGACAGCTGACCACTCCTGCTGAGTGGTTCTGCCCTGACTTCTTCGTCTTTGTGTGGGCGATTCTATAGCGGTCGTGTCCGTGGTACAGGTACAATGGTTTTCTGATGGATCTCTACCTGCTAGCCTCCAGCCACTACCTACCGTCTCACATTCCATTAGTGCAGGCCGGTAGGGTTCGCCACGCAGTCAAAGTGTGCCTACACAGTGAGTCAGGTCACGATAAACTCGGCAAGGGCTGTGGTGGGAGCGAGGAGGGGGGGGGGGGCCAAGGGGGAGGCGTTGGCATCGGCCAACCAATCGGGCTGTGTGCGCAATTTTAAAGTAGCACTAACACTCAATGATCTAAATTACACTCCTGGAAATTGAAATAAGAACACCGTGAATTCATTGTCCCAGGAAGGGGAAACTTTATTGACACATTCCTGGGGTCAGATACATCACATGATCACACTGACAGAACCACAGGCATATAGACACAGGCAACAGAGCATGCACAATGTCGGCACTAGTACAGTGTATATCCACCTTTCGCAGCAATGCAGGCTGCTATTCTCCCATGGAGACGATCATAGAGATGCTGGATGTAGTCCTGTGGAACGGCTTGCCATGCCATTTCCACCTGGCGCCTCAGTTGGACCAGCGCTCGTGCTGGACGTGCAGACCTCGTGAGACGACGCTTCATCCAGTCCCAAACATGCTCAATGGGGGACAGATCCGGAGATCTTGTTGGCCAGGGTAGTTGACTTACACCTTCTAGAGCACGTTGGGTGGCACGGGATACATGCGCACGTGCATTGTCCTGTTGGAACAGCAAGTTCCCTTGCCGGTCTAGGAATGGTAGAACGATGGGTTCGATGACGGTTTGGATGTACCGTGCACTATTCAGTGTCCCCTCGACGATCACCAGAGGTGTACGGCCAGTGTAGGAGATCGCTCCCCACACCATGATGCCGGGTGTTGGCCCTGTGTGCCTCAGTCGTATACAGTCCTGATTGTGGCGCTCACCTGCACGGCGCCAAACACGCATACGACCATCATTGGCACCAAGGCAGGAGCGACTCTCATCGCTGAAGACGACACGTCTCCATTCGTCCCTCCATTCACGCCTGTCGCGACACCACTGGAGGCGGGCTGCACGATGTTGGGGGGTGAGTGGAAGACGGCCTAACGGTGTGCGGGACCGTAGCCCAGCTTCATGGAGACGGTTGCGAATGGTCCTCACCGATACCCCAGGAGCAACAGTGTCCCTAATTTGCTGGGAAGTGGCGGTACGGTCCCCTACGGCACTGCGTAGAATCCTACGGTCTTGGAGTGCATCCGTGCGTCGCTACGGTCCGGTCCCAGGTCGACGGGCACGTGCACCTTCCGCCGACCACTGGCGACAACATCGATGTACTGTGGAGACCTCACGCCCCACGTGTTGAGCAATTCGGCGGTACGTCCACCCGGCCTCCCGCATGCCCACTATACGCCCTCGCTCAAAGTCCGTCAACTGCACATACGGTTCACGTCCACGCTGTCGCGGCATGCTACCAGTATTAAAGACTGCGATGGAGCTCCGTATGCCACGGCAAACTGGCTGACACTGACGGCGGCGGTGCACAAATGCTGCGCAGCTAGCGCCATTCGACGGCCAACACCGCGGTTCCTGGTGTGTCCGCTGTGCCGTGCGTGTGATCATTGCTCGTACAGCCCTCTCGCAGTGTCCGGAGCAAGTATGGTGGGTCTGACACACCGGTGTCAATGTGTTCTTTTTTCCATTTCCAGGAGTGTATTTATCCTGTACATCCCAGTCTCACTTTACCCCTTCTTTTTTTGCCCTCTTCGGTTCCTTAAGATAACTTGTAAGATCTTCCGTGATGGCTTCACACGTGTAGTATAAATCTGTCCCCTCTTGTAGTTCACGTTTTACACACCTGGTTTCCGTCGTCGATTCTCCTGCAAATCTCCCCATTTCTTGTCAAATCAGTCTGTAACACTAACACTTCATAGCAATCGTAATTTTCGCTTTAGACGTGGAATGAAGTAGTCACTCCGGCATGGGCGACAGATTCCCGACGATTCACAGATTTGAATGTTGGTCTGAGAAACAGAAATTACGATGTTGTTTCCTTGCTTATGTCACGCTTGCTCTGGATTTAATGCGAAGTTATTACCATTGGGAATGAGTTATTTTAGATATTGTGTGTGTGTGTGTGTGTGTGTGTGTGTGTGTGTGTGTGTGTGTGTGTGAAAATTTGTCAACTGAATATTTGTCCACTGTATTGTATGTCTTGCATCGCAGTTAGCTTGGGTTTACAGTGCTTTTGGTGTGTAGGACATAAATTTCAGGCACCAGCCGTCAGTTCATTTCTTTTTTAACAAATAATTAACTTGATTTGATTTAAATATAAGTACAGTCCGCTAATTTGCAGCGTCATAATTTATTCCCTTTATCTTTCTGAACTGTAGCCTAATCAAATTAAAAAATAATAAAATTCAGCTAATTTTATTCTGTTTTAGAATACAATTAACAGTGTGCTAAAGAAAATAATTAATGAAACTTTTTTGTACTGAGAAGCTTATCAGATAAGATTTTCATGCGAATCAGGCCATTTAACTACTACAGAACAATCAAAAACCACTTTATTTTAACGATGTATACAACTTTGTTTTAGACTGCTTGCTGCTGACATAAACGTGGGCAGTTAGCCTTTGTTGTGTTTATGTTGGCTATGGATGCACCAACCGAAATTATTAACTGGAGCTGAGACGTATCGTATATCGTATATCTGCTAGCCCATTCAGTTCACTTTCTGTTCACGACATCAGCGAAAACAAGAGAGAACAAGTACCGCCGTTTGAAACACTGGGAGATGTTTGTCCTGCTGAAAAGGAAGAGGGCAGCTAAAGGTTTAGAACTGTGTTGACGTCAAGATCATTAGAGATATAGAACGTACTGGAACGAAACAAGAATAGGCAAAGACATTGTTCGAGGTCTATTCATTCGCCTGAACTAGTACATGAGAACTTTTAAATTCTCAGAAAACTTGTTGAACACACACCACCTGGCAGAGGGTTCACCGAACCATTCTCAAACTACTGCTCTACCATTCCCCTCTCGAATGGCGCGTGGCAAAAAGGAACAACCACATCTTTCCATTCGAGCTATGGTTTCTCTTATTTTATTATTCATTTCTCCTTACGTAGGTGGGCGTCAACAAAATATTTTCGCATTCGGATACAGAATCTGTGTAGAATATATGTACACAGTAAAATAAGTCTGTGCTAAAGTGATTAAATTATTTTAAACATAGAAAAGAAGAGAGTTATATTCTAAAGAATAAATTCTAATGTTACTTTCTATTGCATGGCCAAGATTTACGTGAGAAATAAACTTAGATTTTACACACATGCACACTTACACACACAGAATGAATTGCTTATAAGCGTGATCTCTCTGATCAGATCTTTTGTCTGTTTTGTTGTGGTAAGGCGAATTATGTGCAGATTGAATGGAACCAGCATTGACCATGGGGATTATATATCTGACACTATGCACAATGCATGAACATAATAAAATATCTATTTTTGTTACAGTGATAAAACTGAGTTTGAACACAGAATAGAAATTTATGTTCGACATCATAAATAGTACATGCTACGTCATATTTTAGTGATGGCTAATTATAACGTGAGAGGTAAGTTGCATTGTTTCATATCGATGAGTATCAAATGAATGTAGAGTTTGCAATCGAAGCATGAGTGATATATCTTGTAATCGTAGAAAGGGGGTAAAAAATTTAAAGATGTACTACAGTAATTATACTCTATGACCACACAGTGTTCGTTTAAAAGAGGAGAAAACTCTTTGGAGTTTTTGAGCTGCTTCTACCCTGGACTGAAGCCATACTGTTAGACCCCTGGACTGTCCATCAGTGTTCGCTGCTGTGCAGACTTCAGTACTGGAAATTGGACTTCATCATCCGTTGCTACAGATCGTTGATCTTCGCGCAAGGCAGAAAATGCATGAGCAACACTTGAACAATCTCACATGCAAGATGTTTCCATATCACAACTAGAGAACCGAGTGCAAACGACATGAACGCCATCGATCCTAGTGATCGAGTGCCATAAGCCAGTGGACATGGAGTATTTATGTCGCCGGAGAGAGGCTGTGCTCTACGACGCCGATTCTACTCTCAGCAGTCTTCACTTCCACTACATTTGCTGCATGAATTTGTTAGAATGACGTTACTGCTTAGGAAAACGCCTGCTAGGCGATGTTGCGTCCTACCTAGTGTCCCTTACATAATGTTACTAGAGTCACGATTTGCACTTCCTGGCTGGCAGCTGCTGGTACTTCCACATGACTGAATAACGTAGGCCTTCTGGACTAGAAAATTTTACGTTCCCGTTTCCTTCGCATTACATTCCCCTCCATTTCTGCAAAATTCATCCCAGATTTTACATTATTATATCTGTGTGGTTAACTATCTTATATATTTACGTCCAGTTTAAACCTTTTGTTCTTTTAAACACAAAGAAAATATTATCGTAGCTCAACATTATGTTTCTAGCGTGCTTCTCTTTACATGCTCTAAAATCTCTTACTTAAAAACTAGTATGGATCCGTTCTAAAAGAAGTTCATGGACGGTTGTCTGATGTGCACGATATATTCTGTTTCTGAGAACAAATTAGACTGAACAAGTAAAAGCTAGTATCACTATAACACTCGTAGCTGATCGTAGCGATATTTGGTTTACACTTCTCTTGATATTTCCGCACAAGCTGTAACATTTGATCTACCTGAATTTGGCTCTTTCCAGAACTGACTAGCTCACCTATTGCTTGTAGTAGAGTGGGATCTGAACTAATATTCAGTAAGGTTGTGCAGGCGTTTTGTTCTGACACAAATAACATTCCATTCATTTGATCTGCACACACTTATTGATAATTTTCCACTTCACTGGATATGGTGGATCGTGAATCACAGGTAACGAGAATTTAAACTTGCAACTGAAAACCGTTAATATACACCCTAGCTCGATCTGAATAAAACTTGACTGTAGAAACGTGAAAGGAAAATGCTGTATTCCTTTTCACTAGTGGCACAATGTGTTGTGAGAGTAAGATTCCGTTTTCCAACGGCTGTCTTTTAATCGCCTCTATTTCACAAACGTGCTAGAATGTAATACCGATGATGATACTGAGTCTTTATAGTTAAAGTGCAGCTACTCACAGAGATCTAGTGTGGGCTATAACTATAGTATGGTAGCGAAATTTATTAGATATTCTAATGCTTTAAGACATAACTGATTTATGCTTAGAAAATTAGTTCCTATTTTGCCCACCAGATGCAAATCCGGCGCTGTGAAAGCAAGAAAGACATATAAAATGTTTCCATATGTAATGGATTACAAATGGCATGTGGCCAGAAAAGGTCGTTGACTTTATTTTCAGCTGCCGACTGTTCAAAATGACTGTTCAGAATGAGCACCAGGGGCGTCACTGGGATGCTGCACAGTGCCAGATTTGAACCTGGTGGTCAAAATAGGAATTAATTTTTTCCAACGTAAATCGATCTACATTAATTCACTAGTATATTTACAAAGTTACGCTACTATACGATAATTACACACTGAACCTCTGTGAGTAGGTGCAGTTTTGTTATACCCAACTATAAAGGAACTTAATAATCTTTCCTTATTGATAAATGTATAGGTAATTATTCGACTCTCACACCAAAGATTCACTTGAAAACTATTTGACACTGACTAACAAAAGAATCTTTACGCACTTCGTTTATTAGTTTTAATATTAGTTACCTTTTGTTGTTCTTATGTCCTGGTGATAAGACGTGCTGTGTAATTTTAAAGTGAAATTGTGTTATATAATGTAAGCAATTTATGAACGATGAGATTTTCTCACTTACCATACCATGGATCTCAGCTCCTGTAACTCTAGAAGATTATTATTATTTTAATTTTGTATGGAGAATTTAGATGGAGGCGACGATTTTCACGTCGGTACTGTGCAACTATAAAGGTACCTGAATGTGTTCATCTCTTTCCCTTAGTGGCCGCCAATGTCAATTTCAATATATTTGCCGCGACATTCAGAACCTGCAATCTTTCTTTCCGTTTACTTACGATGTCCGATTATTTCCATTCTCAGATCAATAAATGCATTTTAACCGCAATTCTTTTGTACGCAGGCCACGGGGAAAGGTAGTACTTAAACGTATGTGCCTCTATCCCGATCGTACATTCGCATACATTGATTGTGTACCAACCTAACTATACTTATGACTCATTTCCGTCACAGTATTAATTCTTATTCTGAACCAATCACTCACGAATGTACGTGCCCTCTTATTTTGTGTAGTCAGTCGGGTCTATTCTTTAGTAACGTTACTTATAATATTCAGTGACTTAGTTTATACAACTGACCTTTGCCTATATCGCAACGGGACTTCACGCTAAATACTTAGCACGGGACATTCATAATAACTCTCATTTTAAAATTACGACACCGGCTGACTAAGCTTCTAACAATTTAACAGGGCGGTTACACACCTCCTATATTACTGTGTCATCTTCAACATCACTTTTCTTAGAAAAAAGAGCATATCCTAGAGAAAAACAACTACGGCAAATTAAAAAAGTAATGTTAATCTAGGTAACCCAACACAAATTTAAAAACAATATACTGTCGTTTATCACTTATCCCTGGACTAAGTTTATGAGATATGCTCTGTGCTAATATCATTCTGTGTAGTGATTTCTTTTTTTACGGTAACGGTACAGGTATCTGCGATGATTGATCAACTGTACCCTTAGTGGGTTGAACTCGACAAATGTGAACAACCAATGTTTTCGTCAGTAAATACGAAATATCCCCTTAGAAAAATTAAGAATGACTGTGCTGATAAACCTCTACGTTATTTGATTTTCAAACAGCTGAGCAAAACTGAACGTACTAAGAAATTTCACACTTTACCTATTATGATCGTCACTAAACTGACACACAATATTTTTAGCGCAACGCTATCTGACTTTCAGTAATCCCCACAAAAGAATGGTCCTGACTAACAATAAGCTATACCTTTCATGAATCACTTACCTCACAAAAATCTTCGTTACTCGAACTTCTGCAATATAGCGAGCGCCAATACTGCCAGCTAAATAAAAGATTCAAACTACTGAAGGCACTAACTACTGATAGGCATAGATAGCAAATGAAAGATTTTGATGGAGAACAAACAATGTATTTACCTTAATAGTGTTCAAAATATATATAAGTTCTTGACATACAGTATCACAAATTTCCTTTTTCTGACGGATACTCATCTAGATCATCCGCTCTCGAAACTCCGCCATCTCTCTCCCCACATCCACTACTGCTGGCGGCTCACCTCCAACTGCGCAACGCTACGCGCTGTTAACGTTCAGCTGCCCAACACTACAATAGCGAACAACAGTGCAAACCAATCACAGACTGCACACAGAACAGTCAGTGATTTTCATACAGAGCGCTATGTAGAGTTGCCAACATAAAAACCTAAGCAGCCTACTTACAAATGCAGTTTGACCAGTGCAGTCGTCTTCACTATGTAGTACACTCCTTAAAACTCCATCAAGATTTTCCTGGTTTTATCCTTTGGGGCAAGCCTTCGTATTTGCAGTTTGACCAGTGCAGTCGTCTTCACTATGTAGTACACTCCTTAAAACTCCATCAAGATTTTCCTGGTTTTATCCTTTGGGGCAAGCCTTCGTATTTGCAGGTTTCATCCGCTGATAAACTTCTTTTACTGTTTTGGCGAATTTGCTTTACACGTTTACCATGCGTTCATATCTCTGACTGCATCGCATCAACAGGTGATGACATATTTCGCCTGCACACTACTTTGTGCAGTGACATACCTGTCGTTGTGTAAACTTTGAGTTCTATTTTTAGCATTTACGTATTGACTTCACATCTTCACTATAATACAATGAACTTGTTCTGTAAAATCATTAGCTTGTTGGTGGAATGGACCAGCACTTTCGATAAATGACATAACTGTTTCATCAGACTATTTCCTTGATCTGTGACTATAGTTGTTAATACATCATACTTAAGTAACCAGTTGTTAACCATGCTTGAGTCACAGAGCTCGCTTTTTGATATCATATTGCTGCTTATTACTCGCCCAACTTCTATTAAACGGTCTTAGTATGTCGACTCCTATAAATTGAAAAGGTTTCTCTGAGTCTGGTAATATCTGAAATTGAATCGTTTGGTGACTCGAATCTGTTTCGTGGGCGCATGGAATGGACTTTTTACGTATTGCTCTATATCATCACACCATATTTTCCTACAAAATCTTCCTGCAACATCTCTCTTAATAGCTCTCCTACTTCTGTGCCCTGATAGCACATGTTCATTTGCTTGTCACATCACTTCACTTCTAGTGCTGCATGAATGATTATGTGTGGTACACAATACACCATCTTCTATAAGTGATTGTATACAGAATCGCCCCACGAGTAGCTGTTGTTCATTTCACCTTGGTGGGACGTTAACAAGCTTCTTTAAGTCCTCCGTTTCAACACTGGAGTTTAAAAAGAAGACACCTAACATGAAGGAGCGGTCACTTCCCGTCACTACCCGTGACAGGGCGTGTTGTCGCGTGATCATGGCGCGTTAGGTACACTGGCGACGCGTGCGGGATCGGATGTGTGGATCCTTGCCCTCGGAGGTCGTGTACTGCCTGTTCGAGCATAATTGCAAGTTAAGTTAGTGGAAGGTTTGCGTAACCAGTGTCTCTTCTGCCTTGTGGCCTCCTCCGACCACGGTGCCTGTCCCCGGCACCGGTGTAATTGAAGACAGTGATATTTCCTCCTCCTCTCGTTACTGCCCGATGAGAGGTGTCGTTTTGGCAGTTTGTTTCGCTGCTCTGTGGTGTGTTATGCGTAAATTCATGCTTCTTGTTGGTTGGTCATGTGGTCGCTCATTCAGGACTGTGTGGTGTAGGTTAGCTCTAATTCTGTCAGCAAGTTGAGCCATCTTATAACAAGTTTTCGCTGGCTAAAAGTCGGTGCAGTGACCAGCCTGAGAGTGGCAATTGTGTTTACGGGCGTATTTAAATTGGTCAGTATTCTGCCTGGCCTGAGCATCCATGAGTGGGTGATTTGTGGCCGCCTTACACGGGTCCCTCATATCTGTTATATTCTAATGATATTCCAGGACACTTTTGTTTTAAAAACTTTTTTATAAATTCCTTTATTGCCATTAATGGTGTGTTTGCTGAGACCTTTGCTTTCTTTAATGGCGGTGTTGGTAGCTTCACTACCTCACCGAATTTTATTAACAAAGTTCTGTATTTACTTTACTAGCCTGTGTACTAATATTCTTTAAATTTTTAAACTGTTGCATTGCTATAAATTACTTGATTGCCGTTAGCGGCGTGTTTTGAAAGGTTGTTTATTGCCGCTAGCTTCTGTGTTTTTTTTTTTTTAGAATTTTTTTTATTTTGTGGTATTGCCATTAATTACGTGATTGCAGTTGGCGGCGTGTTTTGAATGGCTGTTTAGTGCCGTACTGCTAGTTTCTGTACGATATGAATAAAACATTTGTGTGTGAAAATCTCAACTCGACAGTAAACCACTAGAAATTTGGCCCCGTTTCCCAACTTGTGGTGTGGCTTGTAGTAACCGGAACCACTGTGTGAAGTTTTTCACTGTACTCTTGGCATTCCGTATCCACTGCTTCTTACTTTTTCAAATCTACTGAATTCAATCCTGATGCCTGCAACACTCAATTTTTTCTACTGAGTGTATCTGCATTCATGTGCGTGACATGAGGTTTGTGAAGTACTTCACATTCAAACTCATTCAGTTTCAGTGCCCATCTACATAGTTAAACAACTCGAAAGGTCTTTTAGTCCTAAGAACCTCTTCAAGGATGTATAATCGATGACGACTTTATATTAGCATGCCATTAGGTATGGAATACCGTATATCAAATCAGAATTCTGCAGCAGAATAATTGCGCTCAGCTTTGTTTGGCTGGTGAGATACATAAGCAACTGGATTTTCTTGTCCATCTACAGTCTGTCTTAAAATGATGCTGAATCCATCTACAGTCTGACTGAAAATTATGCTGAAAGCTGTATTGCTTGCAGAATACAATAATGAAAATTCCGTAGTAAAAAAAGAAAATTAAATGCGGTATCTGAAGTCAAGATTCTTTCAGATTTTGAAATGCTTCGTAAGAGATTGGTGTCCACTGAAACATAACCCTTTTTTTCAATAATCTAGTCAATGATTGAGCAATTTCTGCAAAGCATTTGACAAAGTATTGGTAATTATTTGCTTAACTGTAACTTCCTAGCAGATTAAAACTGAGTGCCAGACCGAGACTAGAACTCGGGACCTTTACCTTTCGCGGGCAAGTGCTCTACCATCTGATCTTCTGTAGAGTTTGGAAGTTAGGAGACGTGGTACTGGCAGAAGTAAAGCTGTGAGGACGGGGCGTGAGTCGTGCTTGGGTAGGTCAGATGGTAGATCACTTGCCCGCAAAAGGCATAGGTCCCGGGTTCGACATTCTGCCAGGATCTACTTCTGCATACATACAGAGAGATACTCCTCAAGCTACCATACAATATGTGGCGGAAGGTACCCCTGTACTACTCATTTCCTTTCCTGTTCCACTGTCAAATAAAGCGAGGCGAAAACGACTGTCTATATACCTCCATATGAATAATCCTAACTTCGCGTATCTTCGTGATTCTTACGCACTATGTATGATAATGACTGCAGAATCGTTCGGCTCTCAGCTTCAAATGCCGGTTCTCTAATCTTTCTCAGTAGTTCTCGAAATAAACGTCGCCTACCCACCAGGGATTCCCATTTGAGTTCCCGAAGCATCTCGCATACCAGTTGTTCACACCTACGGGTAACAAATCTAGCAGCCTGCCTATGATTTGCTTCAATGTCTTCCTTCAAGTAGACATGGTAGGGATCCCAAACACTCGAGCAGTACTCAAGAACAGGTCGCACCAGCGTCCTACATGCAGTCGCCCTTTACAGATGAACCACTCCTTCCTAAAATTCTTCCAGTAAACCGAAGTCGCCCAGTCACCTTCCCACCACAGTCCTCACGTGCTCGTTCCATCCCATATAGCTTTGCAGTGTTACGCCCAGAAATTAAAACGACGTAACTCTGTCAAGCCGGACGCTAGTAATACAGTATCCGAACATTACATGTTTTATCTTCCCACTCATTCGCATCAGTTTACATTTTCCCACATTTAGGGCTAGCTGCCATTCATAACACCTACTGGAAATTTTGTCTAAGGCATCTTGTATCTTCCACAGTCACTCAACTTCGACACTTTACCGTACACCACAGCATCGTTAACGAACAACCGCAGGTTGCTGCCCATCCTGTCAGCCAAGTCATTTTTGTGTATATAGAACAGCGGCCCAGTCACACTTCCCTGGGGCACTCCTGACGGTACCCTTATCTCTGGTGAACACTTGCCTTCTGGGACAACATACTGGGTTCTATTGTTAAAGAAGTCTTCGAGCCACTCACATATCTGTGAACTTATTCCATATTCTCATACCTTCATTAACAGCCTACAATGGGGCACCCTCCCCCAAGGGGGTCCACAACTCTTTGGTGGATATGTGCATAGCGAGCACGGGACCCCGATCTCATGTGGCCCTCCTTCCTTTCTGGGCTGCATACCTTCCTTTTCCGCATCCTTCCCCATCGCCCAAATTCGCCACGCCCCCCCCCCCCCCCACCTCCGCCTCTTTCCTTCCCTTTATCCCCCTCTGGGAGTATGTTTCGTGCCTACGTCTGGAGACGGACGCTCGAAAATGTAGCACGTTCTTCATTTCCTCAGCCTGCAAGTCTTCATCCTTCCTTTGTCCTTCTCTTTTCCTTACCTCTTCTCTTTACTCTTTTCTCCGCTGCAGCGTTTGAGACCTCTCTCCTTTCCTTTCCCTTTCTTTGTTTTCCCTTTCTCTTTTTTCCTCCCTGTGCGTGTCTGAAGGCCGACCTTCGCATTTCCATGCGTAGCTGCTGACGGGGTAACGCGTGATTCCCCGCCCCGGGTAGACAGGCAGGACACGTACGTACCTCCTGGTAATGGCCAGGTCCAGGGAGGGGTGACTACCCGAGCTGATACATTCCGAAAGTGCCGATTGGTCCCTCCATCCGTTTCTCGGGAGGTGTGACCTGAGATCACCTATGGCAGGAGTGCCCTCAGAGAGGGCCTGCACAAGGAAGGAGCGCGCCATCAGAGACGCCAATAATCATGGGGGATACTTCCGCAATGGTTTCCTCATCTTCTACTATTTCTGCTCACAAGCGTAAGTTCAATGAGTCTCAGCCACAGACAGTTCTTCCATCGTTGCCACAGTTCCTTGTTGTTTCTTGATCTGACGAAGGTCACAACTTCTGCATGGTCAACCCTTTCATTATTCAGTAAGGAGTCGACGCAATTGCAGATCCTGTAAAGTCTTGTTCGAGATTACGAAATGGCACCTTGTTGTTCGAAACAGTGCCCTCCAGGCGCAAAATATTGCTGCTTACTTCACTGCTACACAATTTCCCTGTCCGCGTGGAAGCGCACCGCACTTTAAATTCCTCACGTGGCGTCGTTTATACACGCTCCCTCGACGGATTGTCCAACGAGGAAATTCAACACTACGTGTCTAAGCATGGTGTAACGGCTGGTGATAGTCATGAAAAGGGTTGACACAAACATCGTTCCAACCCATACTGTCTTCTTGACATTTGACAGAGTTCAACTCCCATCGAACATCAAGCGGGCTATTATTTCTGTTCACCCTTACATCCCAAACCCTATGCGTTGCTGTCGGGGTCAGCGGTTCAATCATACAAGCCAGTCCTGTTCCAATCCGGCTAAATGTGTGGTAAGGATCCCCTTGAGGGTGCTTCTCCACCTCCATCCCCTCGTTGCATCAACTTTATGGGTGACCACGCTGCTTCCTCTAGAGATTACCCTCTTTTTAAAGACGAAAAGCTCATTCAGGAAATCAAAGTGAAGGAAAAGATGTCGACCTTTGCTACTCGAAAATTATTCGCCAGTCGTTTGCCCACTCAGCCTCAGACAGGTAAATACAGCACTGTCGTTGCCTCTCCTCGGCCAACGAAGGAGGCAGCCACGCAGACTTGTGATCTCACCTTTAGTGCCATGGTCGTCAAATCGGCCAGCGCAAAGATCGCCCGTTCAACCTCCCCACTTTTGCCTGCTTATTCTATGGCTCACCCTTCATTGGGTTCTGCTAAATCTCGAGCCCAAAAGTCAGAAATCCGCACTCCCAAAAAGAGCCTACTCGTGAAGAATTTTTTCGTACCTCTTCACAACGATCGGTACCTCCTTCATCTAAACATCCTGTTTCCAAGTAGGCTCATAAGAAACCCAGTTCCTCTCCTCCTCCGCCACGGCGTGTCTCATCTACAGCACCACCTGGCGGTAGCCGCTCTCGGCCGTCTTCTGTGTCGCCGAGGCGCACTCCTGGCGGCCGATCAACCAGCCGATCGCTGGTGGCAGGAGCTGCTCCTGAACAACCTATGGATCAGGATCTTCTGCCTTCGGCTGACTGCCGTTTCACGCTGTCGGTCGCAAGCTCTGAGCAGTTGAGTTGAGGCAACCTTGGTCACATTCTTCCATTTTCCGTCCATCCTATGTCCATTATCCATTGGAATATATACGGCATTCGAGCCAATCCTGATGAATTGTCGATCCTCTTACGATCCAACTCTCCAGTCTTCAGGAAACAAAGCTGCGTCCCCCCGACCGCTTTGTTTTCCCTCATTTTCAGTCAGTCCGATTTAATCTCCCCTCTATTGAAGGCACTCCATCACATGGAGGATTCATGATTCTTCTCCATGATACTCTCCATTATCACCCAATCCCCTTAAACACTTCCTCCCAAGCTGTCACTGTCCGTCTTTCCCTTTCTGGATACACATTCTCTCTTTGTACTGTATACATTCCATCGTCCACACCAATGGCACGAGCTGATCTCCTTCATCTTCTTGGTCAGCTTCCACCCCCCTATTTGCTGGCTGGGGACTTCAATGCCCACCACCCACTTTGGGGATCTTCACATCCTTGTCCGTGTGGCTCACTATTGATAGACGTTTTCCACCAAGCGCAAATTGTTTGCCTCAACACTGGGATTTTTGTCTGCCTCCACGACAAATTTCTCTCATTTGGACCTTTCGGTCGGTACTGTTTCGCTAGCTCGGCGCTTCCAATGGTTCGCCCTTGCTGATACATACTCGAGTGACCACTTTCATGTGTCCTTAGATTGCAGCCACAACTGCCATATATGTGCCCGAGACGCTGGTAGTTTGCCCAAACCGACTGGACACTTTTTTCGTCTCTAGCGGCATTCGATGACCGTCACTTTCCTAGGGTCGACGATGAGGTCACTCATACTACAGAAATTCTTACAGCTGCGGGACGTTCAATACCTCGCACCTCCGAACTGCCCCGGCGCCCCCCTGTTCCATGGTGGAACGAGGCATGCCATGACCCAATACGTGAGCGGCGGCACGCTCTTCGCATTTTCAGATACCATCCTACTTTGGCCAAGTGTATTCGTTATAAGCAGTTCCGTGCGCCATGCCGTAGCGTAATCCGCGATAGCCTTCACTCCCCCCTCGGAAGTTTGGAGTTGGATTCGACGGTTATCTGGCGCGCCTAGTTTCTCCCCAGTCTCTGGGCTCACTGTCGCGCATGATACATTAGTGAACCCCGTCGCAATTTCTGACTCATTGGGTCAACACTTTGCTGAGATTTCCAGTTCTTCAAATTACCCGCCAGCGTTTCTCCGGAAGAAACGTCCAGCCGAAGTGCGGCCTCTTGCTTTCTCCTCTCACAATCGCGAAAGCTATAATACTGTTTTCTCCATGTGGGAATTCCAACATGCACTCTCTTCTTCTCGCTCCTCCGCCCCAGGACCGGATGGTATCCACATTCAAATGTTACTGCATTTATCATACCCTAGTCTGTGTTACCTCCTTTGCCTTTATAATCGAATTTGGATCGACAGTACTTTTCCCAGACGATGACGGGAAACTATCGTCGTTCCTGTTCCGAAACCTGGAAGGACAAACATCTCCTCTCTAGCTATCACCCCATTTCTCTCACGAGTAGTGTATGTAAGGTTTTGGAAGGTATGGTGAATTGCCGTTTAGCTTGGTGGCTGGAGTCCCACAGTCTTTTAACACCTGCCCAATGCGGTTTCCGAAAGCATCGTTCTGCAGTTGACCATCTTGTTGTTCTCTCCACTTATATCATGAACAATTTTCTCCGGAAACACCAGACAATAGCAATAGTTTTTGATCTGGAGAGAGCATACGATACCTGTTGAAGGACAGGCATCCTCTGCACACTGTTCTCTTGGGGCTTTCGAGGTCGGCTGCACCTTTTTCTTCGCTAATTTATGGCAGAGCGCACATTCAGAGTGCAGGTGAACACTCTCCCGTACTTTCTCCCAAGAAAACGGGGTACCCCAGGTACCCCAGGGCTCTGTGCTAAGTGTTGTACTGTTTGCCATTGCCATAAATCCAATTATGGATTGTCTCGGGCTCCCTCTTTGTGGACGATTTTGCGATCTACTACAGCTCTCAACGGACCAGCCTTCTTGAACGACGTCTTCAAGGATGTCTCGATCGCCTCCAGTCTTGGAGTATCGAAACAGGCTTCCGCTTTTCTCCCAGTAAGACCGTTTCTGTTAATTTTTGGCGTCGTACGGAGTTTCTTCCATCTTCCTTACGTCTAGGACCTGTCAACCTTTCGTTTTCGGACGTCGCTAAATTCTTGGGTCTTATGTTTGACAGAAAACTGTGCTGGTCCTCCCACGTTTCCTATCTTTCGGCTCGCTGTCTGCGATCCCTCAACACCCTCCGGGTCCTGAATGGTACCTCCTGGGGAGCGGACCGAGTGGTCCTTCTCCGCCTCTATCGTGCCTTAGTGCGCTCGAAATTGGACTACGGATTATAGTTTACTCCTCCGCTCGGCCGTCTATTCTTCGACGTCTCGACTCTATCCACCACCGTGGATTACGTTTAGTGTCTGGAGCTTATTACACCAGCTCTGTGGAAAACCTTTTTGCTCAGAACCTCCGCTGTCCAATCGGCGAGCTGTCCTTCTGAGTCGCTATGCTAGCCATCTGTCTTCCTTGCCTGCTAATCCGGCCCATAACATTTTTTTCGACGCCTCCTTGGAATTAGGGTATGCAGGCCGCCCTCCCTACTACCATCGGGAGTCCGCTTCCGTCAACTACTCCATTCTATTTCCTTCCGCTTTCCAAAACTTTCTTGACAACTTGGGGTACAGCACCGCCTTGGCTCCGTCCCCTGACCTTTGTCAGTTCCCACGGATGGTACCTCCTTACTTGTTTATCGTTGGGCATTTGCTACTCTATGTGCACAAATGAAGGAAGCCACATTTATTTACACTGATGGCACAAAAACATCGTTTGGCGTAGGGAGTGCCTCTATTGTTGGCGACACCCCAAATCGATTTCGGCTTCCCGACCAGTGTTCTGTTTATACTGCGGAGCTTTACGCTGTTCTCCAGGCTGTCCAATACATTCGTCGCCATCAGCGGATACAGTACGTTATCTGCTCAGACTCTCAGCTCTCTCCTCAGTCTCCAAGCTCTCTACCCTGTCCACCCTCTGATCCACCGGATTCAGGACTGCTCCCAATTGCTCCACTTGGGGGCGTCTCTGTGGCGTTCCTCTGGATCCCAGGACATGTTGGTATCTGTGGAAATGAGGCGGCCGATATAGCGGCCAAGGCTGCAGTCTCTCATCTTCGGCCAGCTATTCGCACGATTCCCTTCGCCGATCTACGGAGTGTTTTATGTCGTCGTGTTGTTCTTTTATGCCATGCACATTGGTCGACACTTCCCAATAATAAATTGCGGGACGTGAAAGCTCTTCCCTCTGCTTGGACCTCTTCCTCCCGAACGCGTCGTCGGGATGAGGTAATTTTTACTAGACTCCGAATAGGGTACTGTGTTTTTAGCCATCGACATCTTTTAAGTGGCGATCCTCCCCAACTCTGTTCCCACTGCTCTCAGCTGTGGACGGTAAGACACCTTTTACTTGAGTGCCCCTATTTTACTCCCATCTACAGCTGTCGCCTGAAATATCGTCCATTTTAGCAGATGACACGCGCTCAGCCGATCGCGTTCTCGAGTTTATTAGTGCCAGTGAGATGACGTCAGTCATTTGAAGCTCTTTTTGGGGACAACCAACCCCTTTCTGTAGCGGTTTTTAAGCTTTCCTCCTGCTTTTAGTTTCTCCAATTTTTGAGTTTCATTCCCATTGCTGCTGGTTTCCATTTTTCGTTTTTTACCTTTTCCTAAGTCACAGACCGGGCGCTAATGACCGTAGCAGTTTTGCGCCCTAAAACCATAACCAAAAAATGGGGCATCCTGTCAAATGCTTTCCGGAAATCTGGAATCTGCCCGTTGCCTTTCATCCATCTTTTGCAGTATATCATGTGAGAAAAGGGCAAGCTGAATTTCGCACGAGTGAGGCTTTCTGAAACCACACTAAATCGTGGACATAAACTTCTCACTCTCTAGAAAGTTTATTATATTGGAACTGAGGATATGTTCAATGATTATGCAGCAAACAAAAGTTAAGGATAACTGTCTGTAATTTTGCGGGTCCGTTCTTTTATCCTTCTTACACACTGGAAGCACGTCCGTTTTTTTTCCAGTCCTTGGGACCTACGATGTTTACCCTCCAGGTAACATGGCTCAGCGAGTATGTTTTTACATTGACGACAGATAACAAACTGTTTGTATTGTTCTCAGGAGTGCAGCAGTGTGCAGTCGTTTACGTAACACCATTTTTCTTCAGGTGATACTTGCAGAATGAGCGTTTCCGGTACGACGCGACTCCCTCAACCTCCTATCGCTGGCCCTTCCCTCACTATTTGGTCGTAGACCACGTCGGGTAGAAAGCTGGGGAAATGCGATCGCTGAATGCTAGACGTGAACTCTCGTCTCTCACTGCTGCTGCCGTACACATCTGGCACGGAAATCGCTATCGGCCGAGGTTGGGGCTTCAGCTGGGCCAATGCTATGTTCCACGCTATAAGTCGGCCACTCGTATTTCAACAGCTTCCTTTAGACCACAGTGCCAAAACTACGAGGTCTGTCGTAGCACTCCAGTTTGTTTATAGACTTTGAGTAACCCGTAGCTATGCAATGTTCTGCAGCCGTAGATTTTGTTGGCTGCCTAAGTTCGGTGTGTTTGCTTCGACGATCTGCACGTCTGCCCGAAGTATGGCCTAGCGCATTCGCATCGAATACGGCAGATACCCGATTTACAGAGTACCTAGTAGCAAACATCTTCGGAGGCGAACGAAAAACTCACGTCGAGCCAAAATTCTGCTAATTTTCTTCTATAATTTGCCGGTGCACAGCTAATACAGCGTTTTCTTTTCCTCCTGGTCGTGTTCTGTTTACTTGGCCTGTGCCTTCTGCCTGAAAGCACATCGGATTTTTCTCCCGCCGTATGCCTTCTTCTCGAATACGTCCGTAAGGGGGTTGAGCTCCCTCGGTAGACTTCCACAGTGTACCGGCCCTGTAAACGAGTGCACACGTTCGCGCTATGAAGGATCAAGGCAGCTGGACACATGGAGACACCAATCAGTGTCAGTGGGTTTCCTGTATCCACTGCGCCCCACAGTGCAGTCCGCTTTGCACTTGACTCGAACATCCAAAAAAGGGATATCACCACTCTCTTCCACGTCCACAGTGAATTAGAGGCTTGGGTACACGAAGTTCAGATTTTGGAGAAACGCCTCAAGCCTCTCACTTAGGTGAGATCACACCGCAAATATGTCACAAATACCAATGAATTTCCACTCCGTAGCAATGCGTGAGCTAGTATGAAACTTTCTGGCAGACTAAAACCGCGTGACGGACCGGGTCTCTAACTTGGGCTCATTGCTTTCCGCAGACAAGTGCTCTGCCGACTGAGCTATACACTGAGGTGACGAAAGTCATTGGATAGCGACACGCACATGTACAGATGGCAGTAGTAACGCATACACAAGGTATAAGAGGGCAGCGCATTGGCGGAACTCTCATTTGTACTCAGGTGAATCATGTAAGGAGGTTTCTGAATTGTTTATGTCCCCACGACGGGAATTAACAAACTCTGAACACGGAATGGTAGTTGAGCTAGACGCATAGGACGTTCTATTTCGGAAATCGTTTGGTAATTCCAATTTCCGAGATACACTGTGCCAAGAGTGTGCCGAGGATGTTCATTTCCTCTCACCACGGAAAACGCAGTTGCCGACGGCCTTCGCTTTAAGACCGACAACAACAGCGGCGTTTGTTTGGAATTGTCAGTGTTACACAAGCAACGCTGCCTGAAATGACGGTAGAAATCAATGTGGGACTTACGACGAATGTATATGTTAGGACAGTATGGTGAAATTTGGAGTTTTTGGGCTGTGGCACCAGACGACCGACGCGAGTGTCTTTGTTAACAGCACGACATCACCTTCAGCGCCTCTCCTGAGCTCGTGACCGTGTCAGTTGGATCCTAGACGACTGGAAAACAGTGACTTGATCAGATGAGTCCCGATTTCAGTTGATAAGAGCCGATGGTAGAGTTCGAGTGCGACACAGACCCCACGAAGCGGTGGAGCCAAGTTGCCAACGAGGTACTGTGCAAACAGGTGGTGGCTCCACAATTGTGTGGGCTGTGGTTACATGGAATGGACTGGGTGTCTGATTGAAGCGATCATTAGTGGAAATGGTTATGTTCGGCTGTTTGGAGATCATTTGCAGCCGTTTATGAACTTCATGTTCCCAAACATGTCATCAGGCCATAATTGTTCGCCATTGGTTTGAAGAACATATGGACAATTCGAGCGGGGTATTTGGCCAGGCACATCGTCCGACATGAATCTCATCGAATATTTATGGGTCAGTTTGTGCACAAATAGATTTGCTGCACTATGCAGGGCAAAAGGAGGTCCGAGGCGACACTAGGAGGTACCCCATGACTTTTCGCACATCAGTGTATACTTTGTATCAGGAGTGCTTGTCCTGCAAGATATGTGGGAGAGAACTTGCGGTTTGAAAGTTTGAAAAGATACTGGCGAAAGTAAAGCTGTGAGAGCAGGTCGTGAGTGATGCATGCATAGCTCACTCGGTGGAACACTAAATTAAGTGAAATAAATTGTTGTTATTTCCACATTTACACTTCAGGCTAAAAGGTGTGAGGCATCACAATTGTGATGTATGTTGCATCCACGTGTGCCTCGTGTACTTTGTACATACAGAGGAGCAAGTGGGTCTACACAAAATGTAAACGAAAATATTCGGGGTGAGTCAGGAGGAAAGTTACATTCACTGAGGGGTGATAGTCATTCTGAGCAAAGAACTTCATTTGGGCAGATGCCATATTCCGAACAGTTTCCAAGATAGAAAACAGTCTCTGTACATTGTTATTTATTTTCTGTATTATTGAAAAATAGTCATTGTTTACAAAGTGCCAAAGTAGTGTAGAGCAAGTTGAGACAAACAATTTGATGAAGGACATTTGTGATTATCATTTTCACCAAGGAAAATCGACAAACAGCCGTATGTTTTGAGATGTTATTTTATTTAGATGACAGCCCTTTTTCGGTATCTCAATAATGCCATCTTCAGGTCGCTGCATATTAAAACCGAGTATATATGTAGTGTATATCGAGGTATAACACAGGTGATATTGCGGAAAATAAATAATAAAAGTTCTTGAAAATCTACGGAATGCAATTTGCAGCGTTAAGACAAGTACCTGTCGACATAAGTACTACAAAGCATATTATGTATACATACTGGTTAGCATTGAAATTATTTTTACATCACAGAGTTATAACAGAACAGGCCAAACATACATTCTGTCATATACCATTTATATACATACATATGTATATGACGTACTTTGTAAATGCATAAACCAGCTTAACACTTATAGATGAGAAATACACTAGTTCTTAAGAAAACTTTCCCTCAATCAAAGTAAAACTTTGCGATAAAACCTATGAGTTACACAATACTGTGCATAAAATATAGAGCCAAAGTATTATCACTACTTATGATACATCAAAATTAGTTGTCATAACATTGAGAACGCAACCAGAGACTGACAAATATTAAGTGAATAACGGCATGAAAAGAATATGTGACGTATACTCATGTTATATACCAAATCAAAAACTGAAAAGACATGACTTGATGTCCTACTCATCAATTACTAGGCGAATAAATACTACAGTGGAACATACAAGGATCTCAAATCCATTTTAATCGAGAGAAGACCTCCAAATTCTAAACTGACAATTTAATTACTGAATGAGATTTTCACTCTGCAGCGGAGTGTGCGCTGATATGAAACTTCCTGGCAGATTAAAACTGTGTGCCCGACCGAGACTCGAACTTGGGACCTTTACCTTTCGCGGGCAAGTGCTCTACCAACTGAGCTACCGAAGCACGACTCACGTCCGGTACTCACAGCCTTGCTTCTGCCAGTATCCTTCTCCTACCTTCCAAACTTTACAGAAGCTCTTCTGCGAACCACTGCCAGGAAGTTTCATATCAGCGCACACTCCGCTGCAGAGTGAAAATCTCATTCTGGAAACATCCCCCAGGCTGTGGCTAAGCCATGTCTCCGCAGTATCCTTTCTTTCAGGAGTGCTAGTTCTGCAAGGCTCGTAGGAGAGCTTCTGTAAAGTTTGGAAGGTAGGAGACGGATACTGGCAGAAGTGAAGCTGTGAGTACCGGACGTGAGTCGTGCTTCGGTAGCTCAGTTGGTAGAGCACTTGTCCGCGAAAGGCAAATGTCCCGAGTTCGAGTCTCTGCCGGGCACACAGTTTTAATCTGCCAGGAAGTTTCACAATGTAATTACTGTTTCTCTGTGAATATATGGTATCATTCTATCGACCCATCTATGAAATAACAAGCCTATCCAGATATAAACTGACGCATAGCAAGCTGTATCGCAATAGGTAGTATGGGGGTAGAATAAGTTAAAAGTAATGTAATTGTGTGAAACCAACAAACACCAAAGTATAGGCCCAATAATTAAGGAACATAAGGAACATGAGGAACTGCTATGGTATGCCTTGATATACACTACATGTATACTCGTTTTTAATATGGAGGGCCCGAAGATGGCATTATTGAGATGCCGAAACTGGATGTCATCTAAACAAAATAACTTCTCAAAACATGCAACTGTTTGGCTATTTTTCAAGGTAAATATGTGACCGGCCGGTGTCCCGAGTCCACAGTCGATCAAAAGATGTTGTGATATGTCAAGTAGGGTAACTACCTCAAACTGGCCTCCAAAACTGCGTGAGCTACAGCGCATGCGTCTCGTACGAGGTTTTCAGTACTCTCGAGCTCTCTTCGCTCTTACTATTAGACCATCATCATCATCATTTAAGACTGATTATGCCTTTCAGCGTTCAGTCTGGAGCATAGCCCCCTTATAAAATTCCCCCATGATCCCCTACTCAGTGCTAACATTGGTGCCTCTTCTGATGTTAAACCTATTACTTCAAAATCATTCTTAACTGAATCCAGGTACCTTCTCCTTGGTCTGCCCCGACTCCTCCTACCCTCTACTGCTGAACCCATGAGTCTCTTGGGTAACCTTGCTTCTCCCATGCGTGTAACATGACCCCACCATCTAAGCCTGTTCATCCTGTCTGTTATATCTATAGAGTTCATTCCTAGTTTTTCTTTGATTTCCTCATTGTGGACACCCTTCTTCCATTGTTCCCATCTACTAGTACCTGCAATCATCCTAGCTACTTTCATATCCGTAACCTCAACCTTGTTGATAAGGCAACCTGAATCCACCCAGCTTTCGCTCCCATACAACAAAGTTGGTCGAAAGATTGAACGGTGCACAGACAACCTAGTCTTGGTACTGACTTCCTTCTTGAGGAAGTGAGTAGATCGTAGCTGAGCGCTCACTACATTAGTTTTGCTACACCTCTCTTCCAGTTCTGTCACTATGTTGCCATCCTGTGAGAATATGCATCCTAAGTACTTGAAACTGTCCACCTGTTCTAACTTTTTTGCTCCTATTTGGCACTCAATCCGTTTATATTTCTTTCCCACTGACATTACTTTCGTTTTGGGGATGCTAATCTTCATACCATAGTCCTTACATTTCTGATCTAGCTCTGACATATTACTTTGCAAACTTTCAATCGAATCTGCCATCACAACTAAGTCATCTGCATATGCAAGACTGCTTATTTTGTGTTCCCATATCTTGATCTCACCCAGCCAGTCTATTGTTTTCAACATATGATCCATAAATAATATGAACAACAGTGGAGACAGGTTGCAGCCTTATCTTACACCTGAAACTACTCTGAACCATGAACTCAATTTACCGTCAACTCTAACTGCTGCCCGACTATCCATGTAAAGACCTTTAACTGCTTGCGAAAGTTTGCCTCCTATTCCATAATCTCGAAGAACAGACAATAACTTCTTCCTAGGAAACCGGTCATATGCCTTTTCTAGATCTATAAAGCATAGATACAGTTCCCTGTTCCACTCATAACACTTCTCCATTATTTGCCGTAAGCTAAAGATCTGGTCCTGACAACCTCTAAGAGGCCTAAACCCACACTGATTTTCATCCAATTGGTCCTCAACTAATACTCGCACTTTCCTTTCAACAATACCTGAGAAGATTTTACCCACAACGCTGATTAAAGAGATACCTCTGTAGTTGTTTCCGTGTTTAAAGATTGGTGTGATTACTGCTTTTGTCCAGTCTGATGGAACCTGTCCCGACTCCCAGGGCATTTCAATTATTCTGTGTAGCCATTTAAGACCTGACATTCCACTGTATTTGAGGAGTTCTGACTTAATTTCATCCACCCCAGCTGCTTTATTGCACTGCAATCTATTGACCCTTTTCTCCACTTCCTCAAATGTGATCCTATTTCCATCATCATTCCTATCCCATTCTACCTCGAAATCTGAAACATTGCTGATCGTATTTTCACCAACATTGCGCAACCCTTCAAAATATTCCCTCCATCTGCCCAAGGCATCCACAGGATTCACCAGCAGTTTTCCTAACCTGTCCAAAATACTTGTCCTTTCCTTCTTACCTCCCTTTCGAAGACTGCTAATTACACTCCAGAATGGTTTTCCAGCAGCTTGACCCATAGTTTCCAACCTGTTTCCAAACTCTTCCCAAGATTTCTTCTTGGATGCTGCAATTATCTGTTTGGCTTTGTTTCTTTTTTCAACTTAACTTTCTCTGTCTACCTGAGTTGTAGTATATAGCCATTTTTGATAAGCCTTCTTTTTCCTTTTACAGGTTGCTTTGACTGTGTCATTCCACCAAGCTGTTTGTTTCATCCTACTTTTATACACTACTGTTCCAAGACATTCTTTAGCCACTTCTAGTACTGTGTCCTTGTACCTTGTCCATTCCTTTTCCAATGACAGTAATTGACTACATTCAACTAACTGGTACCTTTCTGAGATCGCTGTTATGATCTTGTGCCTGATTTCCTTATCCTGAAGTTTCTCCATTCTTATCCTCCTACATATGGACCTGACCTCCTGCACTTTCGGCCTCACAATCCCAATTTCACTGCAGATTAAATAATGATCAGTGTCATCAAAGAATCCCCTGAATACACGTATGTCCCTCACAGCCTTCCTGAATTCCTGATCTGTTATTATATAGTCAATGACAGATCTGGTTCCCCTGCCTTCCCAAGTATACCGGTGAATGTTCTTATGTTTAAAAAAGGAGTTTGTGATTACTAAGCCCATACTGGCACAGAAATCTAAGAGTTGTTTCCCGTTCCTGTTGGCCTCCATATCCTCTCCAAATTTACCCATAACCTTTTCATACCCTTCTGTTTGATTTCCAATCCTGGCGTTAAAATCACCCATGAGCACAACACTGTCATTGTCCTTTACTCTAACAACTACATCACTGAGTGCCTCATAAAAACTATCCATCTTATCTTGATCTGTCCCCTCACAATGCGAATATACTGACACAATCCTAATTTTCTTGTTAGACACTGTCAAATCTATCCACATCAGTCGTTAGTTTACATACCTTATTGCAACTACGTTGGGTTCCACTTCTTTCCTGATGTAAACCTCTACACCCCATTCTGCTATTCCTGCTTTGGCTCCTGACAGGTAGACCTTGTATTCTCACCCCTTACCCGGATGTCACTAACAGCTAAAACGTCAAGCCCCATCTTACTTGCAGCCTCTGCCAGCTCTACCTTCTTCCCAGGGTAGCCCCCATTGATGTTAATAGTTCCCCATCTCATTACCATTTGTTTGCCAGGTCGTATCTTAGGAGGCCCTGGTTTGTCAGTTAGAGGTGGGACTCCGTCACCTCCAAAGGTCCGAGGCATTTTGCTCTGATTGTTGCCAGCATCATATTTAAAGTATCGGGGAAGCAGGTTGCTAGCCTTACTTTCCCCGGGTCCCATTGAGTTTTACCCCTAACGGTTGAGGGACTAAACGGTGGATTTGGTAGTCTTTGCCGTATGAGCACAAAGGTGACCACGACTCGGAATATGCCCGAGATGCCCAGCCTTATTCCAAAGTAACTGGTATTCCGACTGCCGGGTCACTTACTTAGCCACTCATACGTTGCCCGTGGTTCATGAACTAGGACATGACTACGGGAACCCACACCATGAACATTTTAGACCTAGAAAAAAATTAATAGGAACATTTTTGCAGGAAATTTATTCTAATTTAACATTACACTGTGGCACGTTTTCGCTGGAGGACGCGGTTTCTAAGTTATTCAAGAAAATGGTATAAAGGTGATATTAAATGTGTTCTGTCTCTGAAACCATTCGGAATAGGGCATATGCCCAAGTAAGATATTTTTCGTCAGAATCAGTAACATTATCACCCTTCAAATCGTATACCTCTCCTCCTGATTCAACCTGTATTCCGCGCCAATGAAATGCGGTGTAGTAAAATCGAACACTTACGTGTACAAAAACGTCTGGAATGAAGTAAGAAATGAAAAAATGAATACTTAAATCAAAGTGAAACGAGTACAATCCAAATAAGACCTATATTACGTTGGCAAGATCATATATAATGTACATTACTAGTACACCTGCGAGACCTAACGGCAAAAAAAGATTTGCTATGGAAATGCAAATGATGTGATACAAGAAGATGTTCTACATCAGATATTGCGCCTAGGATTAACGTGCTTTTCACAAATGTCAGTCCACTGGACCATGGCTTGTAGAGCCGAAAGACAAACCGTCAGCCGCCCGAGGGACTCTCTCGGACCTACTGAGCAACGTCACGATGTGCTAAGACACTGCACTCCCTTAAGCCTCCTGTCTTTCCTCTTTCTCTCTGCTCTCCGCCCGTCTCTCTTCCTACGTTTCTCATTGCCTCAGTGCCTGTATTTCTCTCGGCCTCTCTACGTTTCCTTCCTCCCCCCTCCCCCCCCCCCCTCTCCCACGCTCTGTACACTCCAAATGCTTACATCTGTATATTTTCTGAGGCGATGTTGTACGCTTCCTGTGACTACTGCTAAAAAGTAGTTTTACGCTTTGATACGAGACCACATTTACTCTCAAAGAAATACGATTTTCTTTTGGCTTTTAGACTTTTTTTTCCTTTTGCGACGTAGATCAATACTCGGAACCTCATTGCATTAAGTAAGAATCTGAAGTCTCTTCATCTCTTTTCCCCTTGTTACTTGTGTAATGACTTCGAACGTAATTTTGTTAATGTCGTTGCTCAAAGGACACGAATTCTAAACCACTGTCTACTGAAACGTAAAAAATATGATAGTGCTTTAAAAGTCACAGTGCTCAAAATTTGCACCGCCTTTACTTTTTATAGCTGTCTGTGACGTAGAGAGAACACAAAATGCGTGTTTAAAATTAAAATAGCTGTCACTCTCCTAACAAATTCCGAATGTGACTTACCTTTAATCCAGCATATTTCGCTAACAAATCTGCCCAAGAAACTGCATAATTTGGAATTACATGGAAAACCTAAGTTGTTGTGGTTGGCAGGAGAGCAAACACTGTATTACTAAAGCAGGCCGAAATGCAAGCGTTTTAGCTCACGCAGGCTGGCGTGAGGTCTGGAACATGACAAGGGTATTAGAATTGAGAAAAACGGGCGTAGCTGGTGGAATACTTAACTTCAATCTATTAATGACGAGCGTCGCTCTTGACGGTACATGATTTACAATACCAATAGAAACTAATCATGGCGCCTTGCTAGGACGTAGCAAATGACGTAGCTGAAGGCTATGCTAACTATCGTCTCGGCAAATGAGAGCGTATTTTGTCAGTGAAGCATCGCTAGGAAAGTCGGCTGTACAACTGGGGCGAGTGCTAGGAAGTCTCTCTACACCTGCCGTGAGGCGGTGCTCGGTCTGCAATCACTGATAGTGGCGACACGCGGGTCCGACGTATACTACCGGACCGCGGCCGATTTAAAGGCTACCCCCTAGCAAGTGTGGTGTCTGGCGGTGACACCACATAAGTATTACCAAATTCACTGTTGTAGCGGCTAACGAACGTCTAACGGCCAATATCCAAGGTACCACGAAGTGAACCGTCTACAGCTGAATATTCATTGCTGTACACGGTTGCCTGCTTGCACGCTATGCAGTGTAAATGCTCACAGGCCGTTATCTCTGCTGCGATTAACGTGGGCAACACAATATGAAACATGTAACTAACATCTATTAAAAACAGATGTACGTATATACACTAAAATAAATGTATGTATAGGCCTATACAATATTCAATTTGGAGAGTTCACAGGGGTGTGTCACTGGAGGTCTAGTCCTATACTCTAACTTCATTGAAACATTAGCTAATCTGTATAGCTCTGTTTGGACTGCAGCCTGTGATAGTTATTAAGTTCATTATTTAAATGCGAATTTCAGTAGGCACTCGGCGTTAACTGTAAGACGTTCACTCGTAAATAGTGACTTGCTATTACGACGGCAAGAGATGATCAGCGTCGTCTGGAACTGTAGCCTGGAACTGGAATACGGAATACCTAATGAACCACAATTCTACTCTCATCTGTGGAAGCGCAGGAAATTGTCGAGTGAGTGACGTCACATTCGTCCGCAATCGTCTTAATAATGCCTCGATCATTTTCTTCAGCCCATGTATCGACATGGGTATCTTCGCACCTGTTACTGTCGTGACATTTCCGCAACGCTACACGATCTATTATCTTAGTAGTAATTGCGTTTTGTTCGGTAAACTTTAACCTTCTTCCCCTTAACACCAAGTCACTTCACACAAGAAATCAACACGCGTTGCCAAGCTACAAGAAATGTACTGACGTCCCAACAGGAAACATTTCCCATTCACATCACTGACTTACTAGATCTTGCCCCATATCCAAGCATATGAAAGAACCTTGCGTAGTTAAATTTTTAAACATTGTTCCATCAAGAGTTCTACTGAATCACTAAAGAAAGGTTTTCAAAGTAGAAAACGCTGAATAAAGAATTTGCATTACACTCTTGAAATGATTCTCACCTAAGTCTGTTTTTAAATTATTGAAATCCTGCTGCTATAGCTTACTTGTATCTTTCTAAGTGCACCTGCAACCTCAGTGCCAGTTTTAGTCTCTAGAATCTTTTTCAGCTACCATGCTGATTGCAGCAAGAGCAAGGTCTCCTTGGTGTGAGGTATCAACTATGTTTCTAATCGCGTCTGCAACAGCAGCACCAGTTTCTTTTCGTTAGAGCAACGACTCATGCATATCTGCAATGCATATCAATTACTGTTAATATACACTTAAAGCCTGAATTGTATTTGGTAATGGAATTAGATCAACTAAATCAGGCTGATGACGATCATCAAAAGCTATCGTGATACCTACTCTTCTCAGATTACTCTCGTATGCTGAATGATGCAATTCTTCAGGTATTTCAGTAGAATGAAGCCAGCAAAAAGAGCAAGATCTCGTCGGAATGAGGCATAAGCTATAAAATATTTCTGTATATATGTTACCGAGTAGGAAGGGAAAAAATGAATAAAAAGACACTAGATATAAATGTCATTATAGAAATCAGTACATTCATTTCATTCTTTTACAGGAAGTCCCATTCCACTCACTGCTTTGTACCCAATACTTTCGACGCCATATTCTGGCAACAAGTCCATAAGCCGCTTCACGTTCTCCAAACCATCACGAAGACATGCGGTTCCAGTAGTATAACTGAGCATAAGCCATTCAGTGCTGTCTCCAGTGAAACAGGAACTTGGAGTAACCATTTTTCTGAAGCTATATCCCTGTAATAATAGGGCGTTGTGTGCTGCAGAATGAAACATCACAAGGACATACACTACTAAAAGCTCCGACTTGGCATCCGAAACACAAGTTCCTTGACAACAAATCGATTTTCTGTGGTGCGGAATCCTTGGCAGTCAAAGAGGCTGTGTTCTTGTTTCTAATAAAGAAAATATAGCAATGAGTAATTTCACTCTTAAAAAAATCTATCTCTCTTCCTAACCATGAGAGAAGTTTCGCTTACCTTGATTAAGATGTCTGCCTCGAGCAGTGCACACCCAACTGCAGGGAATTTTGACGAGAGTCCAGTTGTATCTTGTAAACAGCTTCCAGGTGCGCCCGCGATCGATAAATTGCCATAAATACATTATAAGCATACGTGACTACCGCTGTATACCTCATTAGAGCTAGAGAAGCAAAACCACTCCTTGAACGTTTACTACACAATTTCTGCCGTTATGACGTTTCTTCGCTGCGACATCTTTAATCTACCGACTTCTCGTTTACAATGTTTCTTACAGCATTAAATTTCCGAATATGGGTACGCCTCGTCATTCTTTCAGTTGAGGGCGCCTTTTCTGTAACAGGATAGTGAATAACCAGCCTGTGTGTTACTCTATTTTTCGGCAATGGTGGTTTTATTTGCATTTCAGTTACCATATCAATGACAGACCATGTCAGTTCTTCTTCATCTTGACGCAAACAATTGATGAAATGTATGTGGCATTTCTGGAGCTCTGTGTGATTCATGAGCGAATTTCTACTTAGTCCTTAACTTTTCGTAAAACATTGACTGGAATTTGTTGTACATTTCATAAGTTTACACAGTATTATGAAACCGGATCAGGCCCTGAAGGATACGCGATAGTCGACCGACCGCTGTGTCATCCAGTCATTCAGCATCGGATGCCGTAAGGAAAGGCATTGGGTCCTCACACGCACTCCAGGCAGTTCTTGACGTTCAGATCTTGGAGGCGCTATCCATCAATGAGGTAGCTCCTCAATTGGCATCGCAAGACCGAGTTCACTCCAGTACAGTCCTTAAAGCAAGGAAAAGTTCCAAACAGCACCGCGAATCGAACCTATGTCCCCCACATGAGGGTTTGTCGTGTTGATCATTCATCTACGGAGGTGGACTGCATAGTTCTCTTTGTGGTAAAATCTACTGAATAGTTATCTTCAGGATATTTAGACGAATTCTGATATACCTTCAACTCTGGTACGTTCATTGCGTCAAATGTTCTGCAATCACTGGAAACTGAATTCATATTTGACTGAAAAGTTGAAATGGCTGTTTTGAGAACTGTGATGAATTTACTTTACCATGCCAATCTATTAATTTCTGCTGCAACACATGCAATTATATCCAAATAATGGAGTACTACACTAGGACTTCGATTATTTTTAAGACATTCCATAAAGATATTTGCTCTTTCTCAGACACTGCGATTTCTGGAAATTCTCAGTACATTTCTTCGAGTTCAGTTTTCAGCTTAGTTTCTGCTATAATGTGATATACTACAGTTCGTATATTGTCTGCTAATCAACACAAGTTCATGGCTAGCGTTTCAAGTAATCTGCCTACAATCCTCTGTGGACCCAAGTATCGTACTGAGCATTGTGCAGAAGCAGAAACGTCCATCATTATCAATAAAAGATTTTAGTTCATCTCTCGTTCCCCAGTCAGCGTTCTGCAATCATTCAGCATAAAGCATCTATATCTTTTCTTCAACGTTGAAATTCACAGAAAGTGCACATGATCAATAATTTTGGTTAATAATAACAAGTGAAGGGCATGATTTTTGTTTAAGTCAACGTCAGTAACTTTTTGCGTTCGTAGTCAATCGAGAAGTCTTTCTTCAATACACAGACGACTCTCGCAAGGCAACGGTTAAGTGTTTTTATTTTGTACCACAATCGATATGGAATCATTGTGAGTGAAAGCTGGTGAACTAAATGTTTTATTCGGAGCGAGTAATAGATGCGTCAACGATAATTTTCTCCCACGTTCAGTATGTAACGCATCATCATTATCGTAATCTTCTTCTTCTTTCTTTGTATAAAAGCAGGAAGTAGGAAAAGAGATGGAGACATTGAAGAAGAAGAGGATGAAGATGAATATCACAATAAAGATGATTATTAAGATGTAGAAGTCTTACGAAAGAAAATTGTAATAGAGACAGGAAGTAGCTAATAAACTAATAGGAACAACGAGTGATATTGTGCAGTGCATCACATTTTAACAGTTATCAAGAGTGTGGGTAACTGGTGATTCACAGCTAAATATTGACAGAGGTGGTTTAATAATTCACATTGCAAGATACCCAGGAACGAGAGGATTATATAGTCTAGTGTTTAAAATTAAACTCAATGAAACAGTTACACGTCATAAGTGCTTCAAAATAATTTTATAAATTTTAGGGCTACCAACGCCCATAAACAAAACTGTCTCTCCTACAGCCCAATAAGTTGCAATACAGGCGATAACTATACCAATATCTTGAGGTCTGGACTAGCTAAAAGTGGTAGATCAGTATTGAGGGATGATGACATACACTACGTGATCAAAAGTATCCAGACACCTGGCTGAAAATGACTTACAAGTTCGTGAAGCCCTCCATCCGTAATGCTGGATTTCAATATGGTGTTGGCCCACCCTTAGCCTAGATGACAGCTTCCACTCTGACAGACATACGTTCAGTCAGGTGCTGGAATGTTTCTTGGGGAATGGCAGCCCATTCGTCACGGAGTGCTGCACTGAGCAGATGCATCGATGTCGTTCGGTGAGGCCAGGCACGAAGTCTGCGTTCCGAAACATCACAAAAGTGTCCTATAGGATTCAGGTTAGAACTCCGTGCAGGTCAGTCCATTACAGGGATGTTATTGTTGTGTAACCACTCCGCCACAGGTGGTGCATTATAAACAGGTGCTCAATCGTTTTGAAAGGTGCAATCGCGATTCCCGAATTGCTCTTCAACGGCGGGAATAAAGAAGATGCTTAAAACGTCAATGTAGGCCTGTGCTGTGATAGTGCCACGCAAAACAACAAGGGGTGCAAGCCCCTCCATGAAAAACACCACCACACCATAACACTACGAATTTTACTGTTGGCGCTACACACGCTGGCAGATGACATCCACAGGGCATTCGCCATACTGACAGCCTGCCATCGGATCGCCACATTGTGTACCGTGATTCGTCACTCCACACAACGTTTTTCCACTGTTCAATGGTCCAGTGTTTATGCTCCTTACACCAAGCGAGACGTCGTTTAGCGTTTACCGGCGTGATGTGTGACTCATGAGCAGTCGCTTGACCGTGAAGTTTTCTCACTTCCCACTTAAGTTTCATAACACTTGCAGTGGATCCTGATGCCGTTTGGAATTCCTGTGTGATGGTCTGGACAGATGTCTACCTACTACACATTACGACCCTCTTCAACTGTCGACGGTCTCTCTCAGTCAACAGACGAGGTCGGCCAGTACGCTTTTGTGCTGTACGTGTCCCTTCACGTTTCCACTTCACTATCACATCGGAAACAGTGGTCTTAGGTATGTTTAGCAGTGTGGAAATCTCGCGTACAGGCTTGTGACACAAGAGACATCCAATCACCTGACCACGTTCTGTACTCTCACGATGTCTAATGACTACTGAGGTCGCCGTGCTGTGTTGCCGCGTGGCTTGAGGCGCCATGTCACGGATTGCGCGGCCCCTCCCGCCGGGGGTTCGAGTCCTCCCTCTGGCATGGGTGTGTATGTGTTGTTCATAGAATAAGTTAGTTTAAGTAGTGTGAAGTCTAGGGATCGATGATCTCAGCAGTATGGTCCCTTAGGAACTCACACACCTGACACGTGTCACTACTGAGGTCGTTAATATGGAATACCTGGGAGTAGGTGGCAACGCAATGCACCTAATATGAAAAACGTAAGTTTATGGGAGTGTGCGGATTCTTTTGATCACATAGTGATCATATCGGTAATGGAAAGTATAGGAATGTGGAGAACGAATATAAACTTGATGTTAAAGACTGGAAGACGGTTTCCAATGAAACATCAGCACATATAAATTATGTGCTCTGGAATAACGTAAATGAACTGGTGGAGCCAGCAATAATTCACATGATAACGAAATAATATCTATTGAAGAGATGGTCTGAAAAGTAATGATTATTGCTTGAAATTTAAGATGGTTGTGAAAAATAAAGCAGAAGACTCAGTTGCAGAATGGGAATTAATGAAAACAGTCCTTTACTTGAAAGACAGCCACAAAAGGAGCGATTGACAAATTAGAAAGATCTGGAAACAGTTCATATCATTATTGTGTAGGATTTCGCATACTGTATCCTAAGAAAAGATGAAGAGGTCAAACTCAGTTTCAAAGGAGCCCAATATCATGGGCTGGTCGTCACAGAAGATGATACCTTCGCAGAAGCATGTGTGAGTTGTTATGTAAATGGTCAGTATTGGTGTGCATGTCCAGCATATCTAACATGTGTCTGCTGAGCTGCAACCTGCATTGCGTGTATTGTCCAGCTCTTTTCATCATCACTGGACGAGAATGTAGCACAAAGGTTGTATTATATAAAATTCTATTGTAGCCTACATGCCATAGTTGGATTCTTGAAATGCGATTGTAATGAATATGTTGTAAATGTATTCTGAAACTGAATCTGAAATCTGTGTGTATTATGTCGATGTCATGTTCCATAAAATACACACATCAAAAAAAGTTTTGTATCACCTTGGTTTCGAGAGTTCCGGAACGTGTACAGAAAACTGGAATAGAGATCTTTCATAAAATCATTTCCACCTTTTTTATTACTCATGAAAACCACACATTACATGTTGTACTTCCATACAGAGAGACATTCAGAGGTAGTGGTGCAGATTGCTGTACACACTGGTACCTCTAATACCCAGTAGCACGTCCTCCTGCATTGATGCGTGTCTGTATTCGTCGTGGCATACCATCCACAAGTTCGTCAATTGACTGCTCGTCCAGATTGTCCCACTCCTCAACGGCGATTCAGCGTAGAGTGGTTCGTAGGTCATGTTGTCCATAAACAGCCCTTTTCCGTCTATCCCAGGCATGTTCGATAGGGTTCAGTCTGGAGAAAATGCTGGCCACTCTAGTCGAGCGATGTCGTTATCCTGAAGGAAGTCATTCACAGGATGTACACGATGGGGGCGCGAATTGTCGTTCATGAAGACGAATGCCTCGGCAATATGCTACCGATATGATTGCACTACCGGTCGGAGGATGGCATTCACGTATCGTACAGCCGTTACGGCAGCTTCCAAGACCACGAGCAGCGTACGTCGGCCCCACATAATGCCACCCCAAAACAGCAGGGAACCTCCACCTTGCTGCACTCGCTGTAAAGTGCGAGGCAGGTCATCGACAGTTCCTGTCTCTTTGTATATCCTCCATGTCCGAACAACATAGCTTTGGTTCACTCCATGACGTCTGGACACTTCTCTTTTTGAGAGCCCTTCTTGGCACAAAGTAACAAAGCGGACGTGATCGAACCGCTGTATTGACGGTCCTGGCATGGTTGAACTACAGGCAACACAAGCCGTGTACCTCCTTCCTCATGGAATGACTGGAACTGATCGGCTGTCGAACTCCTTCTGTCAAGTAGGCGCTGCTCATGCATGGTTGTTTACATCTTTGGGCGGGTTTAATGGCATCTCTGAACAGTCAAAGGGACCGTTTGTGATGTAATATCCACTGTCAACGTCTATCTTCAGGAGTTCTGGGAACCTGGGTGAGGCAAAACGTTTTGATGTGTATATTATGAGCAACATATCTCGGTGTTTTTCTTGTAATTTATACCTGTCATGTCGTTTTTGAGCTTCTGTCTGGCTCTTATTGCCCCAGTAGCAATCACCATGCCTTTGAGGGTAATGCTACTCACTGTAATCGATAGGTAATGGTAGTCATCTGTCAGCTGACCATTATTTCCCTAGTAGTATTCAGGGGAAAGGCAGTGACACGTAACTACCTGTCATTTCCCCAACAGTATTTGGGAAAATGAAAGTGACATTATCTGACCATTATTACCCCATTAGTATATACGGCAGTAACAACCACCCTGTCAAATGATTATCATTGCCCCAATAGTATCCACCCTGTCAACTGACCACCACTGTCCCACACAGCTGTATGTTGGTAATTCTAGTCACCTTGTAAACTGGTCATTGATACCTCAATAGTATCTGGGGTAATTGCAGTCACCCTGTAAACTGACCATCATTGTCCCATCCAATAATATCCAGGATAATAGTAGTAGTCACCCGGTTAAATGACCATCAATGCCCTTTCCAATAGTATCCAGGGCAATGGCAGTCACAAGTAAAATAACCAACGTTGCCCCAATAGTATCCACTGGTGGTGTAAGAACGCTGTTAGGTTTTTTTTATATTGGTAATGCCACGTAGCACTCTGTATGAAAATCACTGGCTGTGCTGTGTGCACTCTGTGGCTGGTTTGCATTGTTCTTGGCTATTGTAGTGTTGGGCAGTTGGCTGTTAACAGCGGATAGCGTTGCCCAGTTGGAGGTGAGGCGGCCAGCAGAGGTGGATGTGGGGAGAGAAATGGCGGCGTTTTGAGAGCTGATCATCTGGACGTGTGTCCATCAGAGACAGTACATTTGTAAGACTGGATGTCATGAACTACTATATATATATATTATGACTTTTGAACACTATTAAGGTAAATACATTGTTTTTGTGATACTGTATATCATGAACTGATATATATATATATATATATATATATATATATATATATATATATATATATATATATATATATATATGATGACTTTTGAATATTATTAAGGTACATACATTGCTTTGTTTGTTCTCTATCAAAATCTTTCATTAGCTAACTATGCCTATCAGTAGTTAGTGCCTTCAGTAGTTTGAATCTTTCATTTAGCTGGCAGTAGTGGCGCTCGCTGTATTGCAGTGGTTCGAGGAACGAAGATTTTTGTGAGGTAAGTGATTCATGAAAGGTGTAGGTTAATGTTAGTCGGGGCCATTCCTTTGTAGGGATTACTGAAAGTCAGATTGCATTGCGCTAAAAAATATTGTGTGTCAGTTTAAGCACAGTCATGTACAAGTTTTCTAAGGGGACGTTTCATATGTCGACCCTTAGCCGAGTATACCTCACTGGAATCTTCTGATTTTTTCTTGTAGTTTGTGTAGTTAGTGTAGCTTTTGTTTATTGCTAGCGCGTAATTGTAGAGAGAATCTCCTTTGTAGTTGCAGTCTTTCATTGTTGGCATGCATGTAGATTTGCACCAAGTATTTCCCAGCTGCGCTTGCAATTAACTAGATATTATTTTCAGTGCTATGCTAATGTGTTTTCTTATTTTGCCCTTCAAAGTGTGCTTTTCTGTGTTGTCGTGTGAAATACTGTGACAATAATGGCGAGTGAAAAGCGTAATACTAGGCTCCAAAGTAAACTGAGAAATGACAGTGAAGACGAAAGCAGTGTGTTAGCGCCGCCGAGTAATGAATTAACTACTGTTCAAAGTAGTAATTTGGAAATTGTGCATAGGGAAATAGAGCGGGCGGAAGAAAATAGTTTAGACAGTGAAACAAGTATTGAACAGGGAAGCATTATCGATCGATCGGTCGGCAACAGCTCGCCTCAGGAATCCGAAACGATACAATACAACATTGCAGATACTATAGACTCAAGTTTTGGGTCATCACCATTTTCTCAAATGAGTCAAGACACATTTTCTGCTTGTCAAAATGTGAATATTGCCAGAGAAAATGCACTGCCAAAAAGCATCGAGAAACAGATTCGACACACTAATAGGTTATTGTTGTTGTTGTGGTCTTAGTCCTAAGACTGGTTTGATGCAGCTCTCCATGCTACTCTATCTTGTGCAACCTTCTTTATCTCTCAATACCTACTGCAACCTACATCCTTCTGAATCTGCTTAGTGTAGTCATCTCTTGGTCTCCCTCTACGATTTTTACCCTCCACGCTGCCCTCCAATACTAAATTGGTGATCCCTTGATGCCTCAGAACATGTCCTACCAACCGATCCCTTCTTCTGGTCAAGTTGTGCCACAAACTTCTCTTCTCCCCAATTCTGTTCAATACTTCCTCATTAGTTATGTGATCTACCCATCTAATCTTCAGCATTCTTCTGTAGTACCACATTTTGAAAGCTTCTATTCTCTTCTTGTCCAAACTATTTATCGTCCATGTTTCACTTCCGTACATGGCTACACTCCATGCAAGTACTTTCAGAAATGACTTCCTGACACTTAAATCTATACTCGATGTTAACAATTTCTCTTCTTCAGAAACGCTTTCCTTGCCATTGCCAGTCTACATTTTATATCGTCTCTACTTCGACCATCATCAGTTATTTTACTCCCCAAATAGCAAAATTCCTTTACTACTTTAAGTGTCTCATTTACTAATCTAATTCCCTCGGCATCACCCGACTTAATTCGACTACATTCCATTATCCTCGTTTTGCTTTTGTTTATGTTCATCTTATATCCTCCTTTCAAGACACTATCCATTCCGTTCAACTGCTCTTCCAAGTCCTTTGCAGTCTCAGACAGAATTACTATGTCATCGGCGAACCTCAACATTTTTATTTCTTCTCCATGAATTTTAATACCTACTCCGAAATTTCTTTTGTTTCCTTCACTGCTTGCTCAATATACAGATTGAATAACATTGGGGAGAGACTGTACAAATTGTAAATAGCCTTTCTCTCTCTGTATTTTGCCCCTCCCTCTTTCAGAATTTGAAAGAGAGTATTCCAGTCAACATTGTCAAAAGCTTTCTCTAAGTCTACAAATGCTAGGAACGTAGGTTTTCCCTTTCTTATTCTAGCGTCTAAGGTACGTCGTAGGGACAGTATTGCCTTACGTGTTCCAACATTTCTACCAAATCAAAACTGATCTTCCCCGAGGTCGGCTTCTACTAGTTTTTCCATTCGTCTGTGAAGAATTCGCGTTAGTATTTTGCAGCTGTGACTTATTCAACTGATAGTTCGGTAATTTTCACATCTGTCAACATCTGCTCCCTTTGGGATTGGAATTATTATATTCTTCTTGAAGTCTGAGGGTATTTCGCCTGTCTCATACATCTTGCTCACCAGATGGTACAGTTTTGTCACGACTGGCTCTCCCAAGGCTGTCAGTAGTTCCAATGGAATGTTGTCTACTCCAGGGGTCTTGTTTCGACTCAGGTCTTTCAGTGCTCTGTCAAACTCTTCACGCAGTATCGTATCTCCCATTTCATCTTCATCTACATCCACTTCCATTTCCATAATATTGTCCTCAAGTACATCGCCCTTATATAGACCCTCTATATACTCCTTCCACCTTTCTGCTTTCCCTTCTTTGCTTAGAACTGCTTTCCATCTGAGCTCTTGATGTTCACACAAGTAGTTCTCTTATCTCCAAGGGTCTCTTTAATTTTTCTGTAGGCAGTATCTACCTTACCCCTAGTGAGATAAGCCTCTACATCCTTACATTTATCCTCTAGCCATCCCTGGTTAGCCATTTTGCACTTCCTGTCGATCTCATTTTTGAGACGTCTGTATTTCTTTTTGCCTGCTTCATTTACTGCATTTTTATATTTTCTTCTTTCATCGATTACATTCAATATTTCTTCTGTTACCCAAGGACTTCTAATAGCCCTCGTCTTTTTACCTACCTAATTCTCTGCTGCCTTCACTACTTCATCTCTCAGAGCTACCCATTCTTCTTCCACCGTATTTCTTTCCCCCATTCCTGTCAATTGCTCCCTTATGCTCTCTCTGAAACTCTGTACAACCTCTGGTTCTTTTAGTTTATCCAGGTCCCATCTCCTTAAATTCCCACCTTTTTGCAGTTTCTTTAGTTTTAATCTACAGGTCATAATCAATAGATTGTGGTCAGAGACCACATCTGCCCCTGGAAATGTCTTACAATTTAAAACCTGGTTCCTAAATCTCTGTCTTACCATCATATAATCTACCTGAAACCTGTCAGTATCTCCAAGCTTCTTCCATGTATACAGCCTTCTTTTATGATTCTTGAACCAAGTGTTAGCTGTGATAAAGTTGTGCTGTGTGCAAAATTGTACCAGGCGGATTCCTCTTTCATTTCTTAACCCCACCTTATACTCACCTACTACGTTTCCTTCTCTCCCTTTTCCTACTACCGTATTCCAGTCACCCATGACTATTAAATTTTAATCTCCATTCACTATCTGAATAATTTCTTTTAATTGATCATACATTTCTTCAATTTCTTCGTCATCTGCAGAGCTAGTTGGCATATAAACTTGTATTACTGTAGTAGGTGTGGACTTCGTATCTGTAGTAGCTTACCCGCATTCCTATTTTCCTATGCATTATTAAACCTACTCCTGCATTACCCCTATTTGATTTTGTGTTTATAACCCTGTATTCACCTGACCAAAAGTCTTGTTCCTCCTGCCACCGAACTTCACTAATTCCCACTATATCTAACTTTAACCTATCCATTTCCCTTTTTAAATTTTCTAACCTACCTGCCCGATTAAGGGATCTGACATTCCACGCTCCGATCCGTAGAATGCCAGTTTTCTTTCTCCTGATAACGACATCCGCTTGAGTAGTCCCCGCCCGGAGATCCGAATGGGGGACTATTTTACCTCCGGAATATTTTACCCGAGACGACGCCATCATCATTTAATCATACAGTAAAGCTGCATGCCCTCGGGAAAAATTACGGCCGTAGTTTCCCCTTGCTTTCAGCCGTTCGCAGTACCAGCACAGCAAGGCCGTTTTGGTTATTGTTGCAAGGCCAGATCAGTAAATTATCAAGACTGTTGCCCCTGGAACTACTGAAAAGGCTGCTGCCCGTCTTCAGGAACCACACGTTTGTCTGGCCTCTCAACAGATACCCCTCCGTTGTGGTTGTACCTACGGTACGGCTATCTGTATCGCTAAGGCACTCAAGCATCCCCACCAACGGCAAGGTCCATGGTTCATGGGGGGAGGAATAGGTTATTATTGCAATTAATACAACAAATGGAACAAAATCAGAGACAAACACAGAAAAAGCTTCAAAAGTTAGACACAATGGAACAAAATCTTCGGAAGTTAGACACCACGCTTGAACAAATACGTGATGATTTAACTACTGAGTTACATAACATTGAATCGAAATGTCGAAAAGTTTGTAATGACGCAAAAACAAAAATTTGTGAACATTTTCAACCTATTTTTTTCGCAGCATGAAAATGCATTACAGAATCACGAAGCAGCCATAAAAGAACTGAAAACTATTGTTCATGAAAATCATGAGACTTCGCAAGCTAAAATTGACTCAGTTGCATTTACCGATTCGGTTACGCAACTTGCAAAAACTCAGGAAAACTTAAAGGACACAGTAGATACTCTGAAAATTGGTTCAGAAAGACACATGGAGGAAATAAGTTCATTATTAAAGAAAGTAGTTCAATTTTCGGATCATCTAAATAATTTATCTACGAAGGCAGATGATAATCTGAATGACACAGAACCAGTAGTCTTTAATGACACAGAAGAGTGCGAACAAATTAGGAAATTCAAACAAAATCAGAATCAAATTAATACGCAACACCAAAGCGAAATCCGGGAAGTACAAGATCAGTTGACACAGGTAATACAAGAATTATATATTTTACAGGACACTCGCGCTCCAATACGGGAAGAGGGACATAGAAATACGGAACAGCCACAGAATAATAATACATGGCACTTCGGAAATTATGAAAGAAATTGGCATGGTACACCGAATTTTGAGATGGAACGGCCGAAACGGCCTAACAATGACCGATATGCGACTCGCCGACATGATGATTTTGACCTTAAGCTGTTTATTTCTGTTTTAAATTAAAACATTTAAGAATTCTGGCAACGACATTCATCCACAAGCATGGCTCCATCAATTCTCTCATTGTTTTCCTCCCAACTGGTCATTAGACACAGATTAGAATTTATGTGTGGCTACTTAGAGAGTGAAGCAGCTGTAAGAATGCGATCGGTCATTCACGATTGCCACAGTGAAGGACAATTTTATCATGCCTTCCTCTCATCATATTGGTCTCAAGCTACACAAGACCGAGAAAAACATAGCATCATAATGATGAAACATTTCGAACAATCTGAATTTTCCAGTCTTGTGAAATATTTTGAAGACATGTTGCAAAAGAATCAGTACCTGTCAAACCCATACAGCCCCTCAGAACTCATCCGCATTTGCTTAATCAAATTACCTGAACATTTACGACATATTAGTTTGGCAGGACGTTGCAAAGACGACATTGAAGCTATTATTATCACGGGAGACAGAATAACTTCAGACGCAACGGTCCACCGTGCAGTGATAATTCAGGAAGAAATTCTCCACCACTTAACCGACAAGAAAGAAACTATAAGAACTTCCGACATGACGACAGACGATATAATCATAACGACAGACCTGAATTTCATCAGAACTGGTGGGATTCAAACAGGGCCGGGCCCTCTCGACAAGGTGCAATAACGACGCATGCCAACAAAGAGACAGACAATGACTCACACCGCAGGCAGCCACGTGCGCCGGCTAGCTCAGAGAAAAATAACACAGACGCTGACCTTGAGAAAAATGTGTGCATTCTTTACCGATGTACCATATACCACCTGATAATTCCGTTGAAGCTGTAGCTCTGCATAGTAGGAAGAGTAAAGGCTTGCACCACATTTCACATGTAAAACCGTTTATCGAGAGATAATCTGTTTTTTTTTAACTTAGTCTTTGCCAGAAAATTTTTCACTTCACGCTACTAGTACGCTTTGTCAGACTTAGAATCTGTTAACATGCAACAATGTTTGAAGTTAAATATCCAGTCTAGAACCTAGGGAACTTATTTAGACAGTAATTCCAAATGCATTGTTATAGTGAACAGACGACACAGTGTTATTGTGTGTGCATATTCTTGCTTGTTAGTTGCACGATTACATAACGACTATAAGGCTGACATACTTAGAACATGTACTGGTACTGCTAAAGAGATTTTAATGCAACATTTTGGTTCACTTGAAAAGATACTCTTTATTTGAAGTATTCGGTGAGATTGGAGATGACTTAGCATTTGGTTTCTTTGACAGCTACACGATTATATTACGACGCTACTAATATGTGACCAATTTACATTGTTGCTTTTTTGCTGTATCTACTTTATATCTGCACAGTTTTTCTGAATTCTTCTGGAAAGTAAAACATGTTTTAGTAGTAACTTTTGAGGTATAGCTACAATGAGACAGCTTTTTTGTAGCACAACAATACGTTACACTGTAGTACTTTCTTGATACAGTACTGTACGTAATAACTATGACATCTATACGCATAGCATTTCGCTTTTGTTTATGATGAGATAAGTACATTGACTTCTACAGAACTAAGATTCTGGAGGACGATAACTACGACACTTCCACAGAATTATCTTACAGCAAGACGCACATTTAGCGCTAAAGGACACGTATTTGAGTGATTAATTTTGTACTTAAAACATTTATTTTTAAAGATTTTTGAATTACAATGATACATAGGTTTTCCGTGATACATTTCATTCCATTGCTGTAATCTGTAATACCTGAGGGTATAATTACATTAATCCTCAGGGGGTACACACTTACTTTGTGTACCATGTGTTTGGCAAGCACAAAGAGCCAAGCTAATATGGTATTTGCTTATACAACTTTACACATCGGTACCATATTTCTCTAACAGAATTACACAGCTATCTGATTATTTAACAGAGAAACAAACATTTTTTATTTCATCAGTGACAAATGTTTAAGCAATTACATAGTTGGATAACTTCACACTTATGAAATTGTATTTTGTCTGTACTTTGTGAACTGTTCATATTTTTTTCGGAACCATTGTGATACGATGAGAGCTTTGAATGATATATTTGGTATGGGATCACGATTTTTAAGGTACGATTGAGGTAGTCGACACTATTGAAATGAGCAGAGAGTTTTTTACGTTTTGAAATTATTGCAGAAAGCTACGACGTTTCAAGATTTGGCTAAGTTTTTATGATGTTATTATTGCGATGACAATGTGTATTATGCTGTTGAGGTATGTTTACGATCAATAAGCTGATGCTATATGAGGAATTTGATTCTGCTACATATTTATTATGAGGAAATATTGATGAAGTGTTGACGAATATGTATATGTGTAGGAAGGTAAGGAATAAGGAGTAGTGGTTAGAGACTCTGGTGAAAAAGAATGTTGGAAATCAAGAATTGTACTTTAAGAATTATGAAATGTGTGTAAATGCGTGAATGTATCACAATGCCGGCGAAATTTTTTTGGACACTGTTATATTTATTATATTTTGTTTCTCCAGATTTGTAACGCAAATATTTCGACCTGTGAAATCTTATTTGTATCAAACTGTCACCGTAGCGGAAACTGATGCTGTAAATACACTCCTGGAAATTGAAATAAGAACACCGTGAATTCATTGTCCCAGGAAGGGGAAACTTTATTGACACATTCCTGGGGTCAGATACATCACATGATCACACTGACAGAACCACAGGCACATAGACACAGGCATCAGAGCATGCACAATGTCGGCACTAGTACAGTGTATATCCACATTTCGCAGCAATGCAGGCTGCTATTCTCCCATGGAGACGATCGTAGAGATGCTGGATGTAGTCCTGTGGAACGGCTTGCCATGCCATTTCCACCTGGCGCCTCAGTTGGACCAGTGTTCGTGCTGGACGTGCAGACCGCGTGAGACGACGCTTCATCCAGTCCCAAACATGCTCAATGGGGGACAGATCCGGAGATCTTGCTGGCCAGGGTAGATGACTTACACCTTCTAGACCACGTTGGGTGACACGGGATACATGCGGACGTGTATTGTGCTGTTGGAACAGCAAGTTCCCTTGCCGGTCTAGGAATGGTAGAACGATGGGTTCGATGACGGTTTGGATGTACCGTGCACTATTCAGTGTCCCCTCCACGATCACCAGAGGTGTACGGCCAGTGTAGGAGATCGCTCCCCACACCATGATGCCGGGTGTTGGCCCTGTGTGCCTCGGTCGTATGCAGTCCTGATTGTGGCACTCACCTGCACGGCGCCAAACACGCATACGACCATCATTGGCACCAAGGCAGAAGCGACTCTCAGCGCTGAAGACGACACGTCTCCATTCGTCCCTCCATTCACGCCTGTCGCGACACCACTGGAAGCGGGCTGCACGATGTTGGGGCGTGAGCGGAAGACGGCCTAACGGTGTGCGGGACCGTAGCCCAGCTTCATGGAGACGGTTGCGAATGGTCCTCGCCGATACCCCAGGAGCAACAGTGTCACTAATTTGCTGGGAAGTGGCGGTGTGGTCCCCTATGGCACTGCGTAGGATCCTACGGTCTTGGCGTGCATCTGTGCGTCGCTGCGGTCTGGTCCCAGGTCGACGGGCACGTGCACCTTCCGCCGACCACTGGCGACAACATCGATGCACTGTGGAGACCTCACGCCCCACGTGTTGAGCAATTCGGCTTTACGTCCACCCGGCCTCCCGTATGCTCACTATACGCCCTCGCTCAAAGTCCGTCAACTGCACATACGGTTCACGTCCACGCTGTCGCGGCATTTCCAGGAGTGTATTTCGGAAAGGAACGTAGGTCACTGTAAGCACACAGCTGTGCGACAGTCGCCTGGGAAAAAGCCATTAGTGTGTGCCTTTCAGAGGCACAGGTGAAAAAAAAGGAGATGCCATTAATCTCGCTATTGACATTCCTTTCCAGAAAGCATCGCAAATACGGCACGCTCATTACTTGGAAAATTACTTACATCTGCACACCTGATTACGAGAAGCGTCTTTCTACGAGAGTTGAAAGAATTTCAACTAACTTATGAAATGCCACATGACTATTGAATGATATTTTTATGCTTTACTTTGTACATAGTTGCTTATTTCATTTGATATCTGTTTTACAGCTGTGTTGCAGCATTCGTTTTATAAAATAAAATTAAATGCATTTGCTAATGCGAACAGTTTTAGTCAACAGATCTGTTAGTTAATAATTTTATGATCCACATTCTTCAGAAAGGGAGCACTTGGAAAGGAAAGACCAATAAGAAGGGACTAATAACAGTAACTGTATACATAATTTTGTTTTCAAGTAGTTGGTAATTTCTTTTGTAGAATAAATTGTGATGTATCACTCTGGTATTAAGATGTGACATAGATATTAAACATTGCCATTTGTACTGTAATATTTTTTCTGCTTGAGCTTTGTCATGTTTAGGTATAAGTTATTGCATTTGCTGCTGCTGTTTGCCAGGCATAGTGTTACTGAATTTGACTTTGTATTACTCTGTTAAGCCAGTTTTACTACTGATTTATTTTTATTGTTTTCTGCATATTGCCTTATATTAGTTGTAATATTGCAATTGTTTTGCTAATTTATATTTACTGCTGCTTGCTTTGCGAATTTGCATTTTTTTATTGGTGTTTGTGTTAATTGTTTTGTGCTGCTGCATTGCCTCGTCCCTTAGTTTAGCATCTGAGCTCAGTAGATTTAAGTTAGCTTAAGAGGGGGTAGACTATATAAGAAACTATGATGAATTGGAAGAAATGCATTGAGAAGCTATAAGAAAATGGTTTGGCCAAAAAAGTATTTTGAAAGAGGATATGAACAAAAAAGTAGGGTTTAGGGACAACAGGTTTAGGTAGGATTTTCTTGGAAATCAATGATGAGGTAAGATAATGGAAAATAAGTAATGAGGTAAGAAATATGTGAACATATAAATACAGAAAGCATGCTTGGATTGGATTTTTTTGGTGGAAACAAATGTTGAAATAAGACGAAAGATCTATGGAATGACGTTTTGGGTGGGATTGCAGTACCAAATGTTACACTGAAAACAAACCCTGCCCTTTCCTCTTGCGTTATTCTGCTGTGTGTTTGTGTAACTTTGTGTATTTGTGTTTTTCCTGTCCTTATGTATTTAGCTGATGAGAGATATGTTGTAGAATTTTTCTAATACTATGTTATTTACTTTGTAAAGATGTTTAGACATTATTTATCTGTTCTGTTTCGTTGCTCAAGTGTGAAGTTGATGTTTCAAAAGTTCTTCTGATATTTTATGTATTTACTTATGTCAGAATTCCTGTAACACTGATGTATATGTTTATTTCTATTCTTTTGTAAAGCCCCTATTACTACAAATGTTATCTGTATTGTTATGTTCTTTAATTATGTATTTTGTACCTTTGTTATTGTATTCTTATGTTATATAATTGTATAGATACTAGTTCTTCAAATTAAGTTTCATTTCACTGCACACATTTCTGTTGGTCACAATATATGCACAGAATGTGAGAAGTTGGGACTGTTTGTGTTTGCACGTGTGTTTATAATTCAGCAAGGGACTGGTTAACAGCATTGCTGGTTCTAAGGACAATTCCAAAGACTTTGTGAGTGCACAAGTGGTGGTTTATAGACTTGCTATATTCTCCACAAGGCTCTTCAATGGTGATTGTGCACCTGCACAGTTGCAACGGATGGCTGCTAGCCATCTCTACAAGGGCTACAGTGGGTCTGCATCTTTGATGGCTCACGAATACCATTATTTCTACAAGGACTGCAGTGGGTCTGCACCTCTGGTGGCCCACCAATACCATAATCTCTACCAGAACTAATGTGGGTCTACTCTGTGATGACCTACCTACCAATATTCTTCAAAACTTCAATTGACTCTGCTGTGGGTTTGCTCTGTTGTGGACCATTGCCTGTCTGCATGTCAAGAGTCAGCATTATCTTTCTGTTGGAAAGACAACACTTCTTCAAGACTGCATGGAAATCCAGTACTTCCATGTGCATTTTCTTTTACTGCTGAGACTTTATGCATAAAATTGTAATTAATACTGTGATGAATGATCAGGACTGTCTTTATCGACTGTTAGAAAATTTTAGATTTTGACCAGCATTGTATCAATAAGTGTGTGCATTTGATTTCTTTGTTATTGTAGTTATGAAACAAATTTTCAAATCTGTATTGGCCACTGCCCAAAACAATTTCTAAAACTTTTTGTGGGGAGCGTGGGGGCTATGTAACAACGCTGTTTAGGTTTTTTTATTGGTAATGCTAGGTAGTTCTCTGTATGAAAATCACTAGCTGTGCTGTGTGCAGTCTGTGGCTGGTTTGCATTGTTCTTGGCTATTGTAGTGTTGGGCAGTTGGCTGGTAACAGCGCGTAGCGTTGCCCAGTTGGAGGTGAGCCGCCAGCAGTGGTGGATGTGGGGAGAGAAATGGCGGCGTTTTGAGAGCTGATCATCTGGACGTGTGTCCATCAGAGACAGTACATTTGTAAGACTGGATGTCATGAACTGCTATATATATTATTACTTTTGAACACTATTAAGGTAAATACATTGTTTTTTCTCTATCAAAATCTTTCATTTGCTATCTATGCCTATCAGTAGTTAGTGCCTTCAATAGTTTGAATCTTTTATTTAGCTGGCAGTAGTGGCGCTCGCTGAATTGCAGTAGTTCGAGTAACGAAGATTTTTGTGAGGTATGTGATTTATGAAAGGTATAGGTAAATGTTAGTTAGGGCCATTCCTTTGTAGGGATTACTGAAAGTCAGATTGGGTTTCGCTAAAAAATATTGTGTGTCAGTTTAAGCACAGTCATGTACAATTTTTCTAAGGGGACGTTTCAGTGGCAATTGAACACCACTGCCCCACCCAGTAGTATTCATAGACAGCTTTCCATCTCTCACACTGGCTGTTTCATTTTAATATCCAAGTCTGTGTGTGTGTGTGTGTGTGTGTGTGTGTGTGTGTGTGTGTGTGTGTCTGTCCATAGTATTTTGACAATGGTGGCACCAACAGGCAAGTGTCATAAACTAAATTAAACTCCGTCCGGAAAAGCCTTGGAAGGCCTAACGGTATCGATCGGCCGCCGTGTCATCCTCTACCCACAGGTGTCACTGGATGCATATGTGGAGGGGCATGGAGGGGCATGTGGTCAGCACACCGCTCTCCCGGCCGTATGTCAGTTTATGAGACCGGAGCTGCTACCTCTCAATCAAGTAGCTCCTCAGTTTGGCCTAAAAGGTCTGAGTGCACCCTGCCTGCTAACAGCGCTCGTCAGACCAATCCAAGAGCTAGCCCAGCCCGACAGGGCAGGTCGTGAGTCGTGCTTGGGTAGCTCATGTGGTAGAGCACTTGCCCGCAGAAGGCAATGGTCCCGAGTTCGAGTCTCGGTCTGGCACAGGAAATTTCATTTTCAAAGAGTCTGGCGAGATTCAAACTAACAGCGTTCTACAAATCAGGACTGCATTTCAACCACTACACTGGACCCCAACTCTGCGTTGCATATTTATGATATATTTCGATCCCGAATCTTGGCTCTGCCCCTTTTATTTCGCATTGCATCAGACGTGACAACGCTACCATAAACAACAGTCACACACGGCGATGGTAATGGAACAAGCAGATTTCATACACTGCTCTAGCCGAATAATGGAAGAGAACTGACCATTTGTTGTGGCATTTTGGCGATGACGAACACTTCGTTCGTGACGTTAAGCTCTCTGATTAGAGGAAACCAGCTCCGATATCAACCAACAAGTAATTTGCTACTGGTTGATCACGTAAGGAGGCCGGCATCATCTATCCTGCTTGTAGTACACATCAGGTTTATCTACACCATAAATTAAGTAATACTTAGTAATTTTCACCTTGAGAAAGTTTACTCTCATAATTTTATATTGCGAAAATTTTTAATCTTTCATCGACCATTTAAGAATTATCAAGTTAATACTATTAGGGCATCCACTGCAGCCTTCAGTTCGAACAGTCAGGGGCCAGTTACGTGTACTGTGTGAGCTTCTTTCCGCGTCTGTTCAATCGACGAGCTGCTTTCTAACGTACTGAAGTGAGGACAGTTGTTTACAGAAGTTGGATTTATTTGCAACTTAGTTGCTTTTGTTTTTAAACATATTACCTGATGTTTACTTGGTAATAAATTTTATGACCTCAGGTTTATTCACACAGGGCAGTTCAAAACTAATGTAGCGATTACAGAGAGCTGTAGCTATATAATGCATAACAATACATCGATAAGTATTACAAAGACCGTAAAATAAATTCAAAATTTCGATCGTTTCGTCAGGCATATGAGTTATGCTAGAGCAATTCTGGAAGACATGGAGGAAGAAATATTCGCCGCACCTTTCACTTTTAACGATTAGTCACCCTTCCGCATATGTGCCAAGAAAAGCTGGCACAACATCAGAAAATGGGCTACAGAAAAGCCTTCATCAGCATGACTCACCGCAAGTTAATGTGTTCTGCACGTCGTTGATACCAAAATTGTGCGGTCCATTTATCTACATTTATCTTAACATGATTTAATAATAGCTGATGCCACAGCTTGTTATGTATTCCACAGAATATATATTTATTCAAGGTGCAGCAAGTATCTGTATGGAGTAGCGAATATTTTCTGCTCGGCGTCTTCCAAACTATTGGACTGGGCATACTGAATATTAGGACGCTGTATCCTGCTCTTGGCCATCTAGGTCATTGTGTTCAGATCCGAGTTGAGTTGGTGAGACTTCCGTTACAGATGCAGACGGTGCTGGCTTCGGCCACGCACTTTATGACTGTATCACTGCTGGAGGGGCAAGTGGGAACTGAAGGGACATCCAGCACATCCCACTTTACAGGGGGCTGATCGTAAGCAATCCCAAGTTCCTCAGACAAACAGCTTTCAGGCGCTTTCCGAGGCTGATAAAGATCCTGCGCCAGATGCAGTCGCTCGTCCTGTGTCACAGAAAGCCTCTCGGCCTGTAAGATCCAGGCATTCACGGAGAGTGGGATTACTGGTAGTTGGGAGTTCCATTGTTAGGCGCGTTATGGGGTTTCTTAGGGGTATAGTTGTCAACGAGGGGAGAGAGTAAAATGCGCACTCAGTGTGTTTACTAGGGCAGTCATCCCAGATGTTGGAACTGATGTTCCCAAATGCCATGAAGAGCAGAGCATGCCTTCAGGCGCAGTTACAAAGTGCAAAGGAACTAGATAGATTGAGGAGGGTGAAGGGTTGTGGGGAATGGGAACTGGCAGTTGGCAAGAAGGCAGCTAAGAGGAGGAGATATTCAAACATTTATACTTTGCATATATGCAATAGATTTGACGAACTGTCAGAGTTGAGTGGAGAGGAGCCTCTTGTAGCTGTAGATGTAGGGAACATGCATCAGTCCTCGGCAGTTAGGAGGCCTAGGTCAGTTTCAACGTCTAACAGAAAGAAGAAGGTCCTACCTACTAGGTAATTTGCACGGTAGAGGTGTGGGTCAGCAGTTGCAGGACGTGTTGGGGTGTGAGTACCAGGTTACCAACATTGTGAAGCCTAATGCAGAATTGGCCCAGGTGACTGACAGCATAGGGGAGTTATGTAGAAATTTTACGGAGAAGGATCAGGTAGTGATAGTGGATGGAGCTGGAAACAGTCTTGACAGGGGCAGGGAATATGAGGGATATGATGTAGATGTTAACCTGGTAAAGACAGCTACTCAAACTGGTGGCACTAATGTGCACTTCGTGCAACTATTTCAGCGTCATGATCGGCCTCGTTTTAATGTGGCTGTGAGGCACGTTAACATTGGACTGGGGAGGGTGCTGATGGCGGAGGGCATGGGTTACATTTCAGAGGTACCAGTTGGGTCCATCAGTAGATCAGGTTTCACTAGGCATGTCCTGCAGCTCAATAACTATGGGATGGGGAGGCTGGCAGAGCGTATAGGTGATGGTGTAGTGGATGGTGGTGTTAGAGCTGCACCTTTTTTAGATCGAAGTCAGCTGATAGGTATACCTGCTTAAAGGAAGTTCCTCTGACTAAGGGCTCACCTTCAGAGAAAGTCAAGTAGAGAAGGAATTGGCATATTTCAACAAAATATAAGAGGTATTAGATATAAAGTTACGGAACTGCTAGTAGACATTTGAAATTATTGTCGGAGCATTACTCAAATAATTTGACAGTTCAGAGGCTTCCTTTGCCAGGTTGCAGATTAGCTGGCTGTTTTCCAAGGAATTCCTTGTGGAGTGGGGGAGTGGCTATGTACGTAAAAAACAGTATTCCATTTGAATACATAGATGTTTCACGGCACTGCACTGAACAGATATTTGAATGTTGTGCAGAGGCAGTTGAATTCAGTGAAACTAAACTTTTAATTGTTGTTGTCTATACTTCCCCTAACTCTGACTTCAGAGCACTTCTGCTCAAGCTAGAGAGGGTTCCTGATTCACTTTGTAGGAAGTACCAGAAATTAGTTACATGTGGTGATTTCAATATTAATTTTTGTATATGATGTTGCAAGAAAAAGGATGCTGGTAGATCTCCTGAATACATATGATCTGATGCAGACTGTGATTTTTCCAACCAGGATGCAGGGGAACAGCACCACAGTCATAGTCAGTGTTTTTATTCGTTCGTCATTACTAGATGGGCATTCTGTTAGTAAAAGGATGAATGGCCTTTTGGATCATGATGCACAAATTTTAACACTAAAAGGATTTTATAGCCAAACAAATGTCACATACAATTTACAAACTATGTAGAAAAGTTAATCCAACAGCAATATAGAGCTATTTAAACCTTGCCAAGGAACAAGAGTGGTAGGATGTTTACAGTGGATGTTTATAGTGCCAATAACATAAATGATAAATATAACGTTTTCCCTAACACATTTCTCATGCTCTTTGAGAGTTGCTTTGCATTAGACCGTTCTAAATGTGTATTAGCAGTAGTAGGCAGCCCGGGTGGCTGGCTAGTGGGATAAGGATATCATATAGAATAAAGTGGGAATTTTATCATAATGTTAGTCACAATCAAGTTACAGCAGCCCATTACAAACAGTATTTACCAATCATTTTCTGAGTGTTACTGGTCAATTAAATAAAAAATTAGTTTCTACAGGGAATCATATAACTTTCCTGGCAAATACCTTTCCGAGACTGAGGCCTGAAATTCTCTACTGTCATAGAGACAAGAGGGAGACTGAGTCAATAATTAAGTTACTGAAGACTAAGGACGCTCATGGTTCTGATGGAGTGCCTAGCATAATATTAAAGTACTGTGCTGGACATGTTAGCCCTTTATTTAGCCATATTTGTAATTTGTACTCAGTAGTAAAGCTGCTTTATAAGAAGGGAGAAAGGGATAATGTAGATAATTTTAGACCTATTTCTATGCCATCAGTGTTTGCTTAAGTTATTGAAAAGGCTGTGTATGTGAGAATAATTGATCATTTTATAGCACACGATTTGCTATCAAATGTACAGTTCGGCTGTAGATGTCGGTTAACAACTGAAAATGCCGTATTCTCTTCTCTGCGAGGTACTGTATGGGTTAATCAGAAGGTTTCGAACGATAGGTATACTTTTTTATTCAACTGAGGCGTTTTATTGTGTTGATCACAAAATGTTGCTCCAGAAGTTGGACCATCGCGGAATACGGGGAGTAGCTCACAATTGGTTCAGCACTTACTTTAGCAACAGACAGCAAAAGGTCATTATTCACAATGTTGACAATGGCTGTGATGTGGGGTGTGAGTGGGGTACTGTCAAGTGGGGGGTGCCCCAGGGATCAGTGTTGGGGCCACTCCTGTTCCTTATTTATATGAGAGAAATGCCCTCTAGTATTGCGAGTAACTCTAAAATATTTCTGTTTGCTGATTACATTAGCGTGGTAGTAAAGGGCGTTGTATGCAACATTGGATCAGTTTCAATTAGTGCAGTTCATGACCTAAACTCATGGCTCGTAGAAAATAAACTAATACTAAAGCACAGTAACACACAGTTTTTACAGTTCCTAACACACAATTCATTAAAACTTGACATTTTAATTTCACAGAATGGGCAAATGATTAGTGAAACTGAACAGTTCAGGTTCCTAGAGGTTCAGATAGATAGTAAATTGTTGTGGAAAGCCCACATTCAGGATCTTGTTTAAAGACTTAATGCTGCAATTTGACTATTCGAAGGGTATCTGAAGTGAGTGATCGTTCGACACGAAAATTAGGCTACTATGCCTATTTTCGCACGTTTATGTCGTATGGTATTACATTTTGTAGTAACTTTTCCCATTATAAAAGGATATTTTTGCCTCAGAAACGGGCCATTCGGGCAATAAGTGGTCTCAGATCACAAACCTCTTGTCGACCCCTGTTCACGAGTCTGGGTATTCTGACATTTTCCTCTCAATATGCATATACCTTGATGCCATTTCTTATTAACAATATTAGCTTATTCCCAAGAATAAGCAGCTTTCATTAATACTCGGCAGCAACCAAACCTGCATTAGGATCGGATTTCCTTAACTCTTATACCGAAAGGTGCGTAGTATACTGCTGCACCCATTTTCAATAAGCAACCACTCGAATTCAAAAAGCTTAGCAGCAATCCACGCGCTCTCAAATCGAAACTGAAGGGTTTTCTCATGGTTCACTCCTACTATTCTGTCGAGGAGTCCCTTGAAAATTACAGGTACTCATGCAGCTTCAACACGATATCACAGTTCATCAAGAGTAGTGACTGGCGTATTGTGATGAGCCAGTTGCTCGGCCATCATTGACCAGGTGTTTTCAATTGGTGGGAGATCTGGAGAACGTGCTGGCCAGGGCAGCATTCGAACATTTTCTGTATGCAGAAAGTTCCGAGCAGGACCTGCAACATGTGGTCGTGCATTATTCTGCTGAAATGTCGGGTTTCGCAGGGATCGAATGAAGGGTAGAGCCACGGGTCGTAAAATATCTGAAATGTAACGTCGACTGTTCAAAGAGCCGTCAATGTGAACAAGAGGTCACCGAGACGAGTAACCAATGGCACCCCATGCCATCACGCCAGGTGATACGCCAGTATGGCGATGACGAATACACGCTTCGCATGAGCGTTCACCGCGATGTCGCCAAACACGGATGCGACCATTGTGATGCTGTAAACAGAAACTGGACTCATCCGAAAAAAAACGTTTTGCCATTCGTGCAACCAGGTTCGTCGTTGAGTACACCGTCGCAGGCGCTCCTGTCAGTGATGCAGCGTCAAGGGTAACTGCAGCCATGGTCTTCGAGCTGATAGTCCATGTTGCTGCAAACGTCGTCGAACTGTTCGTGCAGATGGTGGTTGTCTTGCAGACGTCCCCATCTGTTGACTCAGTGATCGAGACGTGGCTGCACGATCCTTTACAGCCATGCGGATAAGATGCCTGTCATCTCGACTGCTAGTGAGACGACGCCGTTGGGATCCAGCTCGGCGTTCCGTATTACCCTCCTGAACCCACCGATTCCATATTCTGCTAACAGTCATTGGATCTCGACCAACGCGAGCAGCAATGTCGCGAAACGATAAACCGCAATGGCGATAGGCTACAATCCGACCTTTATCAAAGTCGGAAACGTGATGATACACATTTCTCCTCCTTCAACGAGGCATCACAACAACGTTTCACCAGGCAACGCCGGTTCAGCTGCTGCTTGTGAATGAGAAATCGGTTGGAAACTTTCCTCGCCGCGGCCCCAACCTTGTGTGAATGCTCTGAAAAGCTAATCATTTGCATGTCACAGCATCTTCTTCCTGTCGGTTAAATTTCGCGTGTGTAGCACGTCATCTCCGTGGTGTAGCAATTTTAATGGCCAGTAGTGTATATACGATTTAGGAGACAATATGAGCGACCCTCTGTAACGTAACAAATTATTACGAGTGGTCACCTTCGAATGACAGCGTAGCTTGCCGTGCAGCTGGGAGGAGAGCACATGCTGGTTCTCACGCTGGCACAGTTGACGCTACTGGACGGAGATAGCTCTGTACTTGCCTAACGCTGCGTGCAATACGTTACACGTACTCTCCATGAATCTGAAGGAGTGCTATTAAATATTAATCGATCTTTTTCATATTAATGTACCGAATTCTATGGATATGAGAAAATCAGTAACTTCAATACTTTCAAATATATAAATTTCTATTACATTTATTGGATCTGAGCACTACGAGACGTAAAATCTGTGGTCATCAGTCCCCTAGAACTTAGAATACTTAAACCTAAGGACGTCACATACATCCGTGCCCGAGGCAGGATTCGAAGCTGCGACTGTAGCGGTCACGTAGTTCTAGACTGAAGCGCCTACAAGCGCACGACCACACCGGCCATATATATATATATATATATATATATATATATATATATATATATATATATATATATATATATATATATATAAACCTAAAACGTATAATAACCGTAGTGGCATTGTGAAGCCGAGTAGGCGCTGTAACGTATTGACCTATAGCATCAACTGAAACGACAACAAAGAGGGTAGGTTCATACAATCTAATTTTCTGGAATTTCTTTAGTTTCATTTCTACATATATCTGACGTAATTAATACCAGAAAATTATTATTTCGTTGTGTTTTGGCTGTGTGAATGTTTCGGTGAAACCGAGAGAGTGAGTGGAGGACATAGTAAGGTGAGAATGTGATATTTCATTTAAACTACGGTATGTAAATGTGTAGCCGACCGGAGTGGGCGAGCGGTTCTAGGCGCTGCAGTCAGGAACCGCTACGGTCGCAGATTCGAATCCTACCTCAGGCATGGATGTGTGTGATGTCCTTAGGTTAGTTAGGTTTAATTAGTTCTAAGTTCTCAGGTGTTAAGTTCCATAGAGCTCTGAGTCATTTGAACCATTTTTTTTTTTTTTGTAAATGTGTAAATGTAAGAGTGAGAAAGTTGTTGTGTGATGCGAGAATTTGTGACGTACGTCCGAGTGAGCCTGATTGTATAAAGGGCAGCCACAAGGGGCATTAAGTATAAAATTTATTAAAAACTTATTCTACGGAAAGGAATCGTATTTTTTTCATTAAATTTTATTTACTTTCGGACTTACACGATTTCTAGTTCAAAGTACTTCTTTCTCGCTGACATTACCAATACCGCAAATATAGAAGTGCTCGAGATGATCTGATTGGTTGCTTAACATACAAGCCAGTAAGAATTCAGCGTTTTCGTGCGCTCATGAGTAGGTGTTTGTGCCTCAGATCTACGAATCGAGATAGTCGCTCGGGAGCCCTCTTCTGGTAAACACCTACGTTAAATATGATCAAAATTGTACCAAAATGAGAAAAGTTGTGCGTTTGATCGGTTCTCGTATCGCTGACGAAAAGCGACTACAGTGTTGAGTATTTTGTGAAAGCTTGAACTTTCTGAGTAGTTCATTTTAGGATATTTTCGCCTGTGAACATTTCACGTCGTACATGAACTCCGTGTGGCGTGCTTAGTACAGATTACAAGTCTTGTGGCGAGCACTGCTAGAAGCCTGCTGAGCGGCTGAATGTATTAACTCACAAGCGGTCGTGCGTCAGTGACTGTTCAGGGCGCCTAAAATATCGGGTCGGACTAAATAACTTCTGGCTGCTTTTGGGTGTGAACTTATGACGGAGACGGTCAGTTTCGTTGCATGTCAGGATGTTAAATACGGGCTTGACAACCATTTTCCTTGTTTTAAAGACAGTAAAACAACCAAAAGGAAATTTTTGACGTTTTTTTAAGACAGCTAATTCAAGAATTCCGAACACTCAATAGTTTAACTAACTTTCGGGTACCACCCATAGACTGGAGTTATGTGGCTTTTGCGTGGTAGGTATGTAATCGAATTCTCTTCAACCCTGCTTTTGTGGGCTAAACCAGTATATGCCATCGCCGGGTGAAGGGGCAGACAACCGGAAGCTTATCAAGCAAGTGGACAGATTGTTTAAATACACTCCTGAAAATGGAAAAAAGAACACATTGACACCGGTGTGTCAGACCCACCATAGTTGCTACGGACACTGCGAGAGGGCTGTACAAGCAATGATCACACGCACGGCACAGCGGACACACCAGGAACCGCGGTGTTGGCCGTCGAATGGCGCTAGCTGCGCAGTATTTGTGCACCGCCGCCGTCAGTGTCAGCCAGTTTGCCGTGGCATACGGAGCTCCATCGCAGTCTTTAACACTGGTAGCATGCCGCGACAGCGTGGACGTGAACCGTATGTGCAGTTGACGGACTTTGAGCGAGGGCGTATAGTGGGCATGCGGGAGGCCGGGTGGACGTACCGCCGAATTGCTCAACACGTAGGGCGTGAGGTCTCCACAGTACATCGATGTTGTCGCCAGTGGTCGGCGGAAGGTGCACGTGCCCGTCGACCTGGGACCGGACCGCAGCGACGCACGGATGCACGCCAAGACCGTAGGATCCTACGCAGTGCCGTAGGGGACCGCACCACCACTTGCCAGCAAATTAGGGACACAGTTGCTCCTGGGGTATCGGCGAGGACCATTCGCAACCGTCTCCATGAAGCTGGGCTACGGTCCCGCACACCGTTAGGCGGTCTTCCGCTCACGCCCCAATATCGTGCAGCCCGCCTCCAGTGGTGTCGCGACAGGCGTGAATGGAGGGACGAATAGAGACGTGTCGTCTTCAGCGATGAGAGTCGCTTCTGCCTTGGTGCCAATGATGGTCGTATGCGTGTTTGGCGCCGTGCAGGTGAGCGCCACAATCAGGACTGCATACGACCGAGGCACACAGGGCCAACACCCGGCATCATGGTGTGGGGAGCGATCTCCTACACTGGCCGTACACCTCTGGTGATCGTCGAGGTGACACTGAATAGTGCACGGTACATCGAAACCGTCATCGAACCCATCGTTCTACCATTCCTAGACCGGCAAGGGAACTTGCTGTTCCAACAGGACAATGCACGTCCGCATGTATCCCGTGCCACCCAACGTGGTCTAGAAGGTGTAAGTTAACTACCCTGGCCAGCAAGATCTCCGGATCTGTCCCCCATTGAGCATGTTTGGGACTGGATGAAGCGTCGTCTCACGCGGTCTGCACGTCCAGCACGAACGCTGGTCCAACTGAGGCGCCAGGTGGAAATGGCATGGCAAGCCGTTCCACAGGACTACATCCAGCATCTCTACGATCGTCTCCATGGGAGAATAGTAGCCTGCATTGCTGCAAAAGGTGGATATACACTGTACTAGTGCCGACATTGTGCATGCTCTATTGCCTGTGTCTATGTGCCTGTGGTTCTGTCAGTGTGATCATGTGATGTATCTGACCCCAGGAATGTGTCAATAAAGTTTCCCCTTCCTGGGACAATGAATTCACGGTGTTCTTATTTCAATTTCCAGGAGTGTATATCTATTCGTACATTTACGTAGAAAACATTGGGAACAATTTACTAAAAACGGCTAATATGGAAGGACTACAACGCCCTCTACTCCTTGTGGTGAGCACGCCATTGCCATGGATTATAAAGCGTCTCTCTGACGGATAATTTTACAGTATAAACGCCCAGAAGATGACCGCTACGTCGGGTTGAAACCGATTGGCGGTATAATAATAAAAAATGCGATTAAGACTGTTTTTGAATAATTGATTAAAGGCTGTGAACTCAGTTAAATACTTAGGGATTACAATTACGAACAACTCAAACTGGAACGATCACATAGAAAATGTTGTGGATAAAGCGAACTAAAGTTTGCGTTTTATTCGCAGAATCAGTAGGAGATGCAACAAATCCACCGAAGAGACTCGCTACACAACGCTTGTCTGTATTGTTGTGAGGAAAGGGATCCTTACCAGATAGAGCTGACGGAGGACACCGTAAAGTTCAAAGAAGGGCAGCTCGTTTTGCATTATCGTGAATCAGGCGAGAGAGTGCCACGGAAGTGACACAAGAATTGAGGGGTATGGAGCTATCATTAAAACAAAGGAGTTATTTGTTCCGGGGAAATCTTTGCAGAAAACTTCAATCGTCAACTTTCTCGTTGGAATGTGAAAATATTTTGTTGACGGCGATCTACAGAGGAAGAAATGATCAACATAATAAAATAAATCACAGCTCAAATGGAAAGATTTACGTCTTCTCTTTTCCTGCGCGCCCTTACAGAGTTGAACGTAGAGAAATGGTGTGGGAATGGTTCGATGAAGTCTCTGCCGGCCACTCAAGTGAGAATTGCAGAGCTGTGATGCAGATACTCGCTAGATATATGAGTAGACCTGTTCTGTGCATGGGCATCCTTTGGCATAAACAATTCTAGACCTCAAAATGCTGATTTCTCTCGCGTCGGTGACTCCACATATTCTTGAGAATGTTTGGCGTACGACGGATAGTCACTTAGATGTTGCCATGTGGCCAAGGCAAGTCATATAGAACATTTATAGAAATATGTTGAACTAACTTTTACATTACCTGCAATTATTACTCAGTTATCGGTATATATTACTTTTAACCGCTTGTAATTTCTGTATTTTTCCCCTGCATAGTAAAAACATGCTATAATATCGTCACTGTTTTTCCAAAGAAATGTGTACCTATTTTGTTAAGTTGTTTATATTGCACTGTTCTTTCTATATAATTGGACCTCTGTAAAGAATAATCCATTGGGTTCTTATATTCAACACGTTATCGGTCTTGTTGCGAACTTGGCTGCTGTATGCTACCTGAATATCTCTCCTTCATCAGGAGTCAGCTTTTTACTGAATCTAGTTCTCTGTGAAACTTTAGAAACAGCAAATACGTCGGTTTTCCTCAGTTCGTGGACGTGTTCGTTAAACTGCGATTGTTCGTTTAACTGGACTAGTTCTCGGCCTGCCCGCACAAGACGCGGTAATCGCAGTCTGAACCTTTTTCACAGGGCCTGGCGGAGAACTCCAGAGGCTGCCGCCGAGTTACGACTTGCTTGCCCGGCAAGAAACTCGGGCCTCGCCGGCTGAGCACATCTCTGGCCGTTATTACAGTCGCTTCTCGTGATGCCACCACAGCCAGCGAGGTCACTGCAGATACCTTCATCTGGCAGTGGCTAGCGAGTTGCTACAACCACAAAATACGTTATTCACTGCAGAAGCGCCAAGTATAGGCGTTCGCAGAATTGATGGAGGAGGTGCCATAGAAGTCACTTCCCACTCCCTCTGTAATCCTAGTATAATTTTAACATATATTTTAATAAACACCTACAATGTTCACTGACTGCCAATCTAACGGATTCCAGGTATATTCAAAATATTATTGTCAGTGTTTCATACACTGCCAATCTAACGGATTCCAGGTATATTCAAAATATTATTGTCAGTGTTTCATACACTACAGGCCATTAAAATTGCTACACCACGAAGATAACGTGCTACAAACGCGAAATTCAACTGACAGGAAGAAGATGCTATGATATGCAAATGATTAGTTTTTCAGAGCATCCACACAAGGTTGGCGCCGATGGCGACACCTACAACGTGCTGACATTAAGGAAAGTTTCCAACCGATTTCTCATACACAAACAGCAGTTGACCGCCGTTGTCTGGTGAAACGTTGTTGTGATGCCTCGTGTAAGGAGGAGAAATGTGTACCATCACGTTTCCGACTTTGATAAAGGTCGGATTGTAGCCTATCGCGATTGTAGTTTATCGTATCGCAACATTGCTGCTCGCGTTGGTCGAGATCCAATGACTGTTAGCACAATATGGAATTGGTGGGTTCAGGAGGGTAATACGGAATGCCGTGATGGATCCCAACGGACTCGTATCACTAGCAGTCGAGATGACAGGCACCTTATCCGCATGGCTGTAACGGATCGTGCAGCCACGTCTCGATCCATGAGTCAACAGATGGGGACGTTTGCAAGACAACAAACATCTGCACGAACAGTTCGACGACGTTTGCAGCAGCATGGACTATCAGCTCGGAGACCGCGGATGCGGTTACTCTTGACGCTGCATCACAGACAGGAGAGCCTGCGATGGTGTACTTAGCGACGAACCTGGGTGCACGAATGGCAAAACGTCATTTTTCGGATGAATCCAGGTCCTGTTTACAGCATCATGATGGTCGCATCCGTGTTTGGTGACATCGCGGTGAACGCACATTGGAAGCGTGTATTCGCCATCGCCATCGCCATACTGGCGTATCACCCGGCGTGATGGTATGGGGTGCCATTGGCTACACGTCTCGGTCACCTCTTGTTGGCTTTTACGGCACTTTTAACAGTGGTCGTTACATTTCAGATGTGTTACGACCCGTGGCTCTACCCTTCATTCGATCCCTGCGAAACCCTACATTTCAGGAGGATAATGCACGACCGCATGTTGCAGGTCCTGTATGGGCCTTTCTGGATACAGAAAATGTTCGACTGCTGCCCTGGGTAGCACATTCTCCAGATCTGTCACCAACTGAAAACGTCTGGTCAATAGTAGCCGAGCAACTGGCTCGTTACAATACGCCATTCACTACTCTTGATGAACGGTGGTATCGTATTCAAGCTGCATGGGCAGCTGTACCTGTACACGCCATCCAAGCTCTGACTCAATGCCCAGACGTATCCAGGCCGTTATTAGGGCCAGAGGTGGTTGTTCTGGGTACTGATTTCTCAGGATCTATGCACCCGAATTGCGTGAAAATGTAATCACATGTCAGATCTAATATAAAATATTTGTCCAATGATTACCTGTTTATCATCTGCATTTCTTCTTGGTGTAGCAATTTTAATGGCCAGTAGTGTATAATTATGGACTGTGAATTCATAAGTTATTCGTTGAGATGTATAGTCTTATGTTAAAGGTAAGCAAAACCAAGTATTGAAAGTTAGAAACTGTGTATACGTCTCGCAACTTACCCACACTATATGCATCCAACATTTCAGAATAAGAGCACTTAGAGACTTATTAAAACTGTGCATTGAGTAAGCTGTGAAGGGAAACATAGTATAGTAGGAATATCTATGGAGCAGGTATCCAGAACCGCAGAACGGAAATTTTGTCGCCAGCATACTTCGGCTCCAAAAGTCACGTGACTGCTGTGCGGAGTATAAACTTTGTTCGTAAGGACCCAGTCGATTTTGAACGTCATTACATCGCTGGTACAGAAACATACTGTTCAAAAGTACCGTGCATTTTGTAAAACTATCTTATACGCATCTTAAAAATTTCTGTTCGGTATCTGGAATGATCTTAGCCTATCGGTTTGAAGAGATATACTGAGACTCAGTTTTTGAATGAACTGTGACAGAAGTCCGAACAGTAGCGGACTTACGTACTAGGAAATGTATTGAAGCCATGAAATAGTGCACTGATAATGGCTAGGTGCTAACCGAAATCTAGATTTGCTTTAATAAAGCCTGAAAGGAAAGGACAACTGATGGATGTGTTATAAAATTCTTCCTACAGCCTGGAATATACATAGCACAGAAGACAGTCATATACAGTTTAACTAAGCTTGAGATACAATATTTATTTAACAGCTCCTCTGACCAACAGCTTGGAATAAACGTAGCACATTTGAAAGAGCCGTACATTTTAACCACACTTGACATGAAATATTTATTTACAAATCCCATGTGAAACATAACACTCAACTAAATGTGATGTCATTCTCTTTCGCCAGAAGCAATAAAACTTATACTATTGTAAAGATAATACACACATGGTGTGCTAAAAACAATATGACTCACACATGATGTGCAGAAAAACATAGCTCACACAAATCGTGTGAAAAAGAAACCTCGCTCACATGCACACTATGCAATTTCACATACAATCACTCACAGACATATGTGTACCCCTACATGCATTCTGATAAGCGACCCACATATTTCTTTCAAAACACACACATGGACACATTATTGCCCACGTGGGTAGCGACTATACAGTAGTGTCTTGAGCCCATCAGCACATATGATTCATTTATTGTCATGTTGCGAAACACTGAGTTCCAATACAGTGTGCAACTCTTCTTTGATAGTGAATACTGTACCGCTGTGGGGATGGAGCACTGCCAACACCATTACATAGGCATGTCATGTAGTCTTCAACTGTGAGAGCGATTGATGCCACACACCCTTACCCCATCTCAGGATCGAACCAATGTCTGTAATGTATGTAAGGTGTCAGTCAAATCCAAAACCTTCCATGAAAACCCTGACATGATAAGCAAATCCAGTAGTATGTCACATAGCTCCGAATAAATCGTGACATTAAATTAACCAAAGTAATACGAGTAACGAGTGAGCAAATGGAATACCACAGACTAACACAAGAATGCCTAAATGCATGTCATACCTTCCCACTGTGGGACAAACGCAGTTCCGAGGGGAGAAACGAGAACAGAAGCCGAGAGCAGGACCGTGTTAAGCTAGAAGGCCCTACGATAAGGGACGGACTGGACACCCACGTGGCCAGCTAACCACTAGGACAACACTAGCTGCATGTTTTAGCGTGAGACTTTTTCGCGCCTCTGTTACATCAAGGACCACCCCCCAGCCCATGTTAAAAGATACAGCCCTCCAGAAGATCTTACGATAACGCAAAAAGGACCTCACCAGCTGCAAGTTTTAGCGTGAGACTTTATCGCGTCTCTGTTACGTTGCAAACTTTAAAAACATTGCCCCACCACGAAAAGTATAACGTTTCTCATTGGATAGACTGAATTTTTGTAGGCGGAGCTTAAGGTTAACATTGAGACCCTGATTGGTCAGATGAAAACACAGCCTGATAGTTTTTATAAAACCATCATCGGTAAATGGTAGTAAGGAGAAGTTAGGAGAAGTTACTTAGTTCCGAGACGGCGAGCTGGATGGCTGCTGCGCCGGCCGCTGCCCCCCTGAAGCTGCCTAACCAACGACAAGGTAATGAACGCACACTATGCCGCATAACAGCGCATAAAGCTTCACTCATAACTGCAGAAGTCTCATCCGTTATACCGCCTTTATGCGTAATACTAGTGTCGATCGTAAATTAAAGCTCTAGGTCTTCACATTTGCCACTTGAAGTAAAAATCTGAAACACGATGATTTTTCTGTTATATAGTTATTTTTACCCTCCACGCTGCCCTCCAATACCAAATTGGTGATCCCTTGATGCCTCAGAACATGTCCTACCAACCGATCCCTTCTTCTGGTCAAGTTGTGCCACAAACTTCTCTTCTCCCCAATCCTATTCAATACTTCCTCAAAAGTTATGTGATCTACCCACCCAATCTTCAGCATTCCTCTATAGCACCACATTTCGAAAGCTTCTATTCTCTTCTTGTCCAAACTATTTATCGTCCATGTTTCACTTCCATACATGGTTACACTACATACAAATACTTTCAGAAATGACTTCCGGATACTTAAAACTATACTCGATGTTAACAAATTTCTCTTCTTGAGAAACGCGTTCCTTGCCATTGCCAGTCTACATTTTATATCCTCTCTACTTCGACAATCATCAGTTATATTGCTCCCCAAATAGCAAAACTCCTTTACTACTTTAAGTGTCTCACTTCCTAATCTAATTCTCTCAGCATCACCCGACTTAATTCGACTACATTCCATTATCCTCGTTTTGCTTTTGTTGATGTTAATCTTATATCCTCCTTTCAAGACACTGTCCGTTCCATTCAACTGCTCTTCCAAGTCCTTTGCTGTCTCTGACAGAATTACAATGTCATCGGCAAACCTCAACGTTTTTATTTCTTCTCCACGGATTTTAATACCTACTTCGAATTTTTCTTTTGTTTCCTTTACTGCTTGCTCAATATGCAGATTGAATAACATTGGGGAGAGGCTACAACCCTGTCTTACTCCCATCCCGACCATTGCTTCCCTTTCATGTCCCTCGACTCTTATAACTGCCATCTGGTTTCTGTACAAATTGTAAATAGCCCTTCGCTCCCTGTATTTTACCCCTGCCACCTTTAGAATTGGGAAGACAGTATTCCAGTCAACATTGTCAAAAGCTTTCTCTAAGTCTACAAATGCTAGAAACGTAGGTTTGCCTTTCCTTAATCTTTCTTCTAAGATAAGTCATAAGGTCAGTATTGCCTCACGTGTTCCAGTGTTTCTACGGAATCTAAACTGATCTTCCCCAAGGTCGGCTTCTACTAGTTTTACCATTCGTCTGTAAAGAATTCGTGTTGGTATTTTACAGCTGTGGCTTATTAAACTGATAGTTCGGTAATTTTCACATCTATCAACACCTGCTTTCTTTGGGATTGGAATTATTATATTCTTCTTGAAGTCTGAGGGTATTTCGCCTGTTTCAAACATCTTGCTCAGAGTTTTGTCAGGACTGGCTCTCCCAAGGCTGTCAGTAGTTCCAATGGAATGTTGTCTACTCCGGGGGCCTTGTTTCGACTCAGGTCTTTCAGTGCTCTGTAGCACATGTTCTGCGACATCAAGGGATCACCAATTTGGTATTGGAGGACAGCGTGGAGGGTAAAAATCGTAGGGGGAGACCAAGAGATGAATACACTAAGCAGATTCAGAATAATGTAGGTTGCAGTATGTACTGGGAGATGAAGAAGCTTGCACAGGATAGAGTAGCATGGAGACCTGCATCAAACAGTCTCAGGACTGAAGACCGCAACAACAACAACAGTTATTGAGAAGCCACATCAGCCACTGTAATTTACGACAAGTTAGATAAGTAATTAAAGATAATTGAGGGTCACTGTAGACCATTTTGATAGTTTTCTCTTTTGTGAAACTTAATTTAAACCTAGATTATAGATGTGATATGGCATCAGTCATCTTCGATTCATTGTAGAACTTGGAAACCCATTCAGGGAATATTCGTTCACATTTTTGTTGAAGGCAGTTGGTTTTTACCATTCTGTATTAAAACACTTCCTTTTATCAATAGTGCAGTTTATGAACAATGTTTTGTGAGTAGAGTAAAATTTCCAAAGGTAAACTTAACTGCTTTTTCAACGGTATGTTACCAGCTAACTAAAAATAGGAAAGCCTTGAACCCCTTCAGCTAAATTTAGTTAGTATTAAGATTCTTTTACAGGGAGTGCAGTGGAGCTGACGCTGAAATCATTAAGTATTTGCTTATATAATCGCTAGTCTCACTGAACTCTTCTGAATTGTACATGTCATGTGTGGTCTGACGTCTCCTTACCAGCAACAGATACCAGGTTCAAACTAGTCAATTCCCTAAAAAACACGCTCAGAGTGTCATTGCACGAAATTGGTAGGGAGACACAATATAGAACAAACAGACACCACATAGAATGTGTAGATGTATGCATATATTTGTGAATCTAAATCTACAAAATCCACATTAGATGAGCCATTAGTCTTGTCTTTCATCAGGCCAAAAACCTTATTGTCGACAAGTGTTATGACGATAAGTTTATTGGCTGCATATCTAGATCTATCGAATGCATCGGAGTAGAAACTCATTACTTCATATGGATCCCAACCCTTTACCGAATAGATGAAGCTGTTGGTATACATGTAAAGTAACTTTGGATTTACGAAATGAGTTTTGCAAACTTACATTGGAAAATGTGGAGTTTGGATACATCTAATAATACTCTTACGCGCACTAACTAGTTTCGTGAACTCTACCAGATCCTTAGCCATTTCCAGAACAACGGAATCATTCTTAAAACATCTTGCTCAACCACAGATGCTGGTTGAAGGAAATAGTGTACATGACTCTATCCAGGTTCATTCTCATCTTGAGACATTGCTGGAGATTGTGATAATGTAGTGTGTCCCTTTTTATTCCTTCCAGAATTTTCATCAGCTTGGGTGAGACAATTTTCCAGAATTCAGTGCCCTGGACACAGTGTCAAATAAGTGTACTCAATCATGCAAACTAATGGTTATGTTAAATCAATCTTCTAGAACTTACCCTGTTTCTGAATCTGTCCACACATGTTCGACTTTGTTATCCAGTCTGGTGGTTTTCTTATCAGACAGCAACCAAAACCCTTTAAGAGTTAGAACCTCTTGCATGACTTGTCTGTATAAGCTGTTTGCATCTAAGTAAACGATGAAACTTAATTCACCAGATGCACTGAACTGTCCACGCTTTGGTGGGTTTTTTGCCTTGGCGTGACTATGGATACATTGACAAGGCCTGCATCAAATCCCTCGTTCGAAAAACAACAATGCTGACATGCATCTCTTTCAACAGAGCATCCCATGAAAGCCCTAGCGCCGTGTTAGGCATGATCCAGATCGTATGTGTCGGGGCCTACACTCAGGAATCCTTAGGAAATGTCTGGAGTAAGTGCACACCTGTGTCTATATATAGTTTCACACATTCATTTAAATTAGGGACGTCGACCTCATGCCAAACACTAGTCACTTGCCCATTCAATACGACAGTGCCTGAAAGTTTGCTGGAGAATGCAGTGATGTCACTCAGTGTCGCTTTATTGAGTTCCTCCCATGTATCCAGACTTCTGTTCTGAAAATCCCCCTTCTTCACTACGAAATGAAACATAGCATAAGCAGCAAATGCAGCTCTAGTGAGATGTAAGACCTCCTAATGCATCCTTTCAGCAAATTTCCGCAGTGATCGCTGCATGAATCTCACTGAATTGAGAAATCACAATTTAACTTGCTTGGTGACTCCCTTTGAAAACAATATGTATCTCTCATTGGTACTGAGCAGTACATTAACCCACTCTCTCCTCACTCTGTAATCAGATTAAAATGGGTATGTATATTGGGAATTGGTGATTCAAGTGTGCAGTATCACAAAATTTGCTGGTTAGGTAGCAATGACACCTACATGGTGTTTCTGCATCTTTATCTAATAGCTACCCATAAATAGGTATAACAATCAACTGCATTCTTGTACAGTAATTTATCCTCCTGCATTTCAGTCATAGGAACAATGTTGTCATAATGTCCATCACCTCTTCTTGCTAGAGAGCATCCAATCCACAGGATTACCCCAAATGTATGAGTCAAAATGTTTAAGGCTTGAATCACATGTACATACAACTTTATATGCAACTGCAAGAGGTACATGCCATTCAGTAAGAGTGTTGTGTGGGGCATACGAATTGCCGTCACACCCTGCCACAGGAGTGAGAAGATATTCAAAGTCAGCATGCTGTCACGACCGTACAAAATGTTAATAATTTTAATTACAGGTACATGACATGTCAGAATATCTTAATAATTTTAATTATGTATTATATCATAGCTAGAATTGGACACAGTACTTCATATGCATGGAACAGATGTGTGACAAATGAGTCCCAAGCCAGCAGAAAGCCTTTTGTTTCTCAGCCACTGACTGAACATGTCAGTCAGCATTATCATTAAGAGGTTGCCAAGGCGATGAAGGTCGAAGTCACAGGTGTCCGTGGCAACCTTCTGATGTATCTAATAGGAAAATTTCTACTGGAAGCTAGAATCATATTCAAACATTAAAACGATTCCATGTCGAGGAAAGCTTGTAAGGGAATATTCTTGACATATATTGCAGAGGGCGGTGTGCACGCAGAATCAGTATAGAATGTAATAAAATCTCAGAGAGAGGAAGATTAAAGGAGAGTTTCAGCAACTAATCCGAGCTGCCGGAGTGCAGTGACGAACCTCAGCAGCACCTGATGGTGCAATAGACACTTCAACTACCAGAAGACAGTGACAGACTCTGGTCGGCACATATAAATTGCAATTGAAGTAGCAAATTTGAGTATTCATAGGAATAGCATTGAACAGGAATGCCTACTTCTGTCTGAATGAACTTAGTTAAAGGAATTTCAGTGAAGAGAAGGAACAAGTTACTGATTGGTACTTATCTCTTGTATGATAAGGCAAGTGGCCTTCTACTGATACTGAATTATTTCAAAGTTTTAATGATTTATGTTTTAAGTCAAATGGCCAGTTGTTAGCAGACTGAGGGGCCAGATAAGCACTCATCTCTGATAAAGGTCATTTATAATGATAATTGAAAGAAGCTAACATACTGTTAAGGGGTTTAGGTGTGACACCTAAATAAAAAAATGTATTGAACAGAACATTAAACTAACTGACAAAAAGTAATTACCTCCTACTCCCCAAGAATTACGACTGTGTTGTAACAGAACACTCTTCCTAACCAAGGAGAGCTCATCCCTTTCATCCCCACTACAAAGATTGATAAACAAGCTAACTAAATTCATATTGTTGTTAATGTCCTGATTGCGCCATAAAGATAAACCGAATCCAAAAGAAATAGAATTTGGTGTATGGAGACTCGCTGGGATGCAACACAAAAATATGTCAGATGTGTGGGGTGGTATTAGCAAACTTCTGTGGGTAATGAATTAGGTGGGTAACGGAAGAAAACATGGGAAGCAGGAGAATAAAACAAAGGAGTTGTGTTACTGAGTCTCACCACAAGAAGAAAACCCCTTACGAGTTGCAGCCCCCAAGATTCTATAGAGCCCAGCAGGCTACTTGACTAGCAACACCCAAGACATACCAGATCTGCAGAGCCCTGTAGACCAGAGGTAACAAAATGACATCCTCCAGTAGTGATAAATGCTAAGGATGCATTAGTTTTGGTTCTGAAGACATTTGATGGTAACACAAAAGAACTGTAAGAATTCATTGGAAATGTGAATGCCCATTTTGAAGTCATTAAAATGGAATATATAAAATTGTTGTTTGAATACAAAATTGATTGTAAGGGAAAACTCGAAAAATTTAGAAGAAGTAAGAAACATTTTAGAGGAGAATTATTCTGATAAAAGGACTATAGATTTCTATTCTATCAGGATGTATAAAGCCAGTCAGTACCTGGGCGAATCAATTGTCTCTTGAAGAAGTCGGATGGATGATTTATCCACATCGTGCAACATTGTCATAACAACAGTAACAATAGGGTGCAGCTAAATGGTGCTGTGGAATTAGTTTGTACACCATGCTGTGGATTTTTCATTCAATCGTTAGCCAGTGAGAAAATACAGCCGATTGTGCGCAGTCAAGGCAGAATGGCAACTTAGGCAATGTCATGTAAATGGCCCTATGTCAGTGAGAGAAAAGAATTAGGCTTCAAGGGGAATAAACTTGCATAGTAATAGGAAGAAAAAGTCAAGGTAAATAAAATGTTATACGTCTCGTAAAACAGGGTATGTAGCCAAACTTTGCCATCAAAATATCTGAGCCAGCTGGGAAGAAGAACCATGGAAGTCCCTAAATTATTGTTACCACAATGCTGAGTCAGGACATGTGGATGTGAAATGAGACAGGATAGTTATATGTGAAAAATATGAAAGGTGGGGCCATGTGGAGAAGGATTGTCGAACTCTCAGATGGTATTTATGTACTAAATATGGGCACACAGCGTCACAATGTAGAGAAAAAATCAAAAAGAATACTGAGGACACCATAGGAAACGACACCAGTGGTACAGACAGCAGATGGGTGTAGCCAACGTTAAATGTGTCAAGGCGAGGGATAGGAGGGTGCAAGGCAGAAAACTATGAAATGGCAACTTGTTACAAGAAAGGTTTAAAACATATAGGTGCACATATAAGTTCACTCAAGAAGTAAGTAATAACCACTGAAATACCAAAAATCATCATGAAGTACATAGTTTAAAAGACGTAATGCATGAAACAATTATTGCGATGGGTAAAGCAAAATTGAATTTAATAACAATGTCCAAGACATGGACAGCATACATTCCATATGTTGAGAAAGGAGACATGTGTCCCATATAATGCTCTAGTAGGTAGAGATTTCTTAAAACAGCAGAGTGTCATCATTGTTTATAACTCGAGACAACTATCAGTGGATAGGTATCACATTCCATTACTGGCAGTACCAGAACACGACGAAACATCAGGATGAAGGGAACCTCGAAATAGTAAGGTACAAAAAGGGTCACTAAAAGGAAGTGCGACAGATGAGAGTAGGCTAAATTAGTTCCATGAGGGGTAACGATGGAATAGAAAGTTAAAACGACAAGGACGTGATAAGGGAAGTAACACAATAAATCGAAGATCCAGTGAAGGAGGGTCACTTAGAATGACACCCATGAAAGAAAGGAAAAGTTATGAATTACCGGAAACGATACCATGCCAAGGAGCAAAAATCATGAGGATCCCACTGAAAAGGCAAGAGATGATTCCAGAAGTTCAAGAGGTGATACTGCCAAAACAGGAAGTACTAAATGGTGTATACATTTCAGAAGCTCCAGTACAAAATGTTCAAGGTAAATGCATTATTATTATGGTTAACACTAATGAGGTAGACTGTCTTATGAGTTCAGTATGCTTAGTTACAGAACCCTCATACGTTGAACCAACAGTAAGGAGGGTAATAGAAATGCCAGAACAGGCGCCAGATTATAAGAATCGCATATCGCAGGTCTGAGGCAATTTACAAACGGAACACTTAAACAGGGAAGATAAACATGAAATAGAAAAATTGTGTAGTGAATATTGTAATGTGCTTTACCTCAAAGGGGACAAATTGTCGTTTATGCAGAAAGTAAAACATGAGTTACAGAAAAAATGTTTATGGGCGATGTTGTTGTAGAATGTCAAAGTCTAGGGAACCCGCTGATGTAAACAGTTCCCAAAAATATCAGTGCCAGTGGAAAACTAAAATATTGCTTTGCGACTTATTATCGTAAGGCAAACGGGATTTCAGTAGGGAAAGCATTCCCATTACTTAATCTATCGGAAATTTAGGATAACCTGGGAAAAGCTTGTACCTTTCCACGTTGTATTTAACCAGCGGCTATCGCCAGATATTGATGGGCCCACAGAACTGGGAGAAAAGAGTGTGCAGTGCTAAGTATCAGCACTATAAATACAAGAGGATGGCTATGAGTTTGACAGGAGCACTTAGTACATTTCAGAGATTAATGAACGTTGCATCGTCAGATTACACAGAACAAAGTGTTTAATATATTTTGACGATATTATCTGTTACAGAAATTCTTTAATACAACATAACCAGAAATTAGGAGGGTTATTTCAGACTAAGGGCACACAGTCTGAAGTTGCAGCCAGACAAATGTGAATTTGTACGAAAGGAAGCAATATTTTAGGGGCATAAGATAACTAAATACAGGTGTATAGCCAGACGAACATAGAGAAGGCGAAAAGATCTCCAGCTCCGAAGACGACGAAATAATTAAAAGTATATCTACGTCTAGTAGAATATTGTTGAAAATTTATAGAAGTTTCAGTACAATTGCAGCTCCTTTGCATAAATCGATAAAGGACAACTAGCAGCATGAATGGAAAAGGCAGCAGCAAGAAGCAGCAGTTAAACAGTTTCCTCAAACTACAGCATCCTGCCTTCGAGAAACCTTTCATTATTACGACGGACGCAACTGGGACAGCAATTGGAACAATATTATCAGAAGGTAAGGTCGGAAGTGACGTATAAAAAACGTACGCTTCAAGGTAATTAAATAAAGCAGAGGGAAACTATTAAGCTGCCAAGCTGGAGTGCTTAGCATCAGTATGGGCCAGGTTTATTAAAATGGAGACTGAAACCTGAAGAATATTCATACGACATCATGCATAAGCCAGAACGACTGAATGCCAACGCTGATGCACTAAGCAGAATGTGACAAAGTGACGAAGAGGCACAGTTAATGGAAAACAGAGAGCCAATTATAAGGATAACAGACTACTAAGATTGAAACAAATCACAGCTAAGTGAGAAACAGAAGGCCACGATTATTAAGGAAGTACACGACAAAGAATTGTTTGGACATCAAGGGATTCACAGAAACAAGTATCAGGGAAAGAGATGCGATGCATGGAAGGGAATGAAAACAAATGTCGGGAAATGCGTTAGAAGATGTAATAAATGTCAGTGAAATAAATGTACTCAGAGCAAGACTATTACTTATAAAGGGCACAGCAGAAACCATGTTTGACAAAGGTCATATGGACACTGTTAGTCTATTGGATGTAATTGCGGAAGGCAACAGAAATATTTTAAGCTTTTGAACTATTCAGTATGATCTGAGCAAGTTTACTGTAGCAGTTCCGACAGAGAGGCAAGCCACATATACAACAGCTAAAAATTTAATTGCAGAAACTGTATTAAAATGTGGTATTCCTCCAATAGTGTTGACAAATAAAGCTTAAAATTTTCTAAGGTAAGCGTTCAAGAGCATATGAAGATTTTTGAGAATAAAGAAAATACAGACAACCGCCCACGCCCTGCAGATGAATGGAGCATTGGAAAGGACACATTGGGAGCGCTGTTCCGATAGAGAGACAAGACACAGCTACAATACCTGAAAAGTGCATTGGAAAAGTTGTATTAAAGTATGGTATTCATTCAATAGTGTTACAGATCCAGGATTAAATTTTCTAAGCCAAGTGTTTAAGAAAATATGCAGATTATTAACATAAAGAAGATACAGGTAACCGCCTTCCGCCCACAGACGAATGGAGCATTGAAAAGTAGGCATCAGACGCTGGTGGAGTATTTGAGGCATTTATAAATGAAGATATTAGCAATTAGGACACGTCAGTTCCATATGGCACATTTTTTTTTCAATACTGCACCACACTGCAACACAGAGTATACGCATGTTGAGTTAATATCGGAAGAACAGTGAATTTGCCCAGAATATAACAAAGGATGCAGCCACAATAGGTTATGATTATGAGGATAGCGTGCGGTAGTTCAAAGCTAGGATGCAAGAAGTGCATGGAGTAGGGAAATATAAAACATAAGACGTCAAACAATCAATCAAGATTCATTATGACAAGATGGAGCATCAGTAGGAAAGAGAGTGATACTCCAGAAAGAGGTCGTAAGATGGGGGAGTTCAAAAAAGTTCGATCCTAGTTCAGAGGTACATACGAAATGGTAAAAGTCAGAAAAAATTTCAACACTCACGATACGATCTGGAAACAAAGCCTGTACACTGATTAGTGCACATGCCCCCAGAAATAATTATAACAAGAAGAGCTCAGATATGACAGAGGAATTCTGGGAAGATCTGGAAGAAACTATTAGCAAAATCCCCAAAAATTATGTAAATGTGTTACCAGGGGATTACAATGTCCAGTTAGGCACGGAAAGAACATACCGAGACACGATAGGGAAACACACGGCCCACAAGAAAACAAACAAAAATGGAGAGAACCTGAAAAATTTCTGAAGGAATTTTGAGCTGAATATCGTGTCAACACAGTTCCAGAAACTACACAGAAAAATAGTAACTTGTATATGCCCAAACAATGCTCTAGGAGAATTTCAGATAGACCATGTAATAATATCCATGAAAAACGCCAGAGAAATAATGAATGTATGAACTAGGAAAGGAATTTTTGAGACTGATCATCACCTACTCCAAATCAATGCAAAATTAACACCCAACAGACAAATTAAGGGAACCAACAGAGCTTTCAGAACAGAACCAGAGTACCTGCAACTAAACAAGAAAGAAATAATAGAAGAAATTACGAAAATCAACAGCAACTACTGGAGAGAACTGATAAAATTGAGGCAACCACCGAGAAAAAGGAAAAATCGATGTTGGATCACGACATGCGACAGAGCCATAGAAAACAGAATGCAAGCCTGGAAAAAATATAAGAGCCATAGAACACAAGAAAACGAGAATAATTCAAGAGGATACAGAGGAACACTTCAAAAATAATCCGCAGAGAGCGAAGAGGTTACGAAAACAGTAGGTTGAAGGAGATAGAAGAGGACTTCACCAGAAAAAATACACGAAATTTTTACAGATTATTCCTAGAAAATATGACAGGATACCAACCTCCAAGCTTATGCTTCAAAAGACAAGATGGAACACTGGAGACAAATCCGAAGAAACACTGTGAAATATTGGCTCAATACTTTGACACAACTAGGATGAACCAAAACAGATATTACAATTTACAAAACCAGAACCTAACCATGAATCCGAACCCCCAACACACGAAGAAATAGTTTAAATAACACAAAAATAGAACCATCAACATAAAATGTCTGGTCTATGCCGATTAAATAACCATAATAACATATAACAGAAAAGAAGACAAAGAAGCCCAAGAGACACTACATGAAGTCGCAGGCAGAACAGGACTACAAATTTCATATGAAAAAAGCCCAGTACATGGACACAAAGTCCACAGACAGAAACCCATTCGTGACGAAGTATGGAAAGATAGCACAAGAAGAAAGTTTCAAATACCTGGGAGAGATTACACAGAAAACAGGACTAAATTCTACAGCCAACGAAGAAAGAGTTGCAAAGCTACAAAAAGCTTTCACTTACATGGAACCATTACAACAAAAGAAGTATTTCCGTTAATGCCAAATTAAGACACTATGAAACAGTAGTCTTACCAGAAGCCTTAAGAAACGACAATAATCAGAGGAAGCACAAAAACCAAGGAAATGGAAAAGCAAGAGAGGAAAACTCTGCCAGTTCAGAGACGGGGGATCTGAATAGAAAGACCGGCAAAAGAACTGTATAGCTAGACAGAGACAGTTACAGACAATATCAGCAAAATAAGGGCTAAATTCTATGGGCACATTTATAGGATGAACGAAAATAGGCTGATCAAGTATATTTTTAACATTGTGATGAGTAATATGGTGAAACCTAACTGGGTAAAGGAAACCAAACCTCAAGAAATTGAATATCTCCACAGAAGGAATAACAAACAGAGAAAAATATAGACAAAAAATCAGGAAACAAAAATTCGAGAAAACACCAAAAGAGAAGAAACCAGGAAAGAAGTGGACAGAAGAGAGAATGAAGAAACACTGTGGATATATGAGAGGTTTTTAGGAAGAGAAAAGAAAGAGCCAAAAAAAGTGCCATGAAAATGTATTGTGCTTTAACGCTCTCCTAAAAAGGGAGTTAACGATATTAATAATAAAACGCGAATTGCTTAATGTAGCAATTAAAAAAACCGGAGACCGAAATCTTATTACTGACATGAAGTTAGAAATGTAAGATTAGGATTTCGGTTACCTGTCATGACGTTATTTATCTGAATAAAGTAGGTTTTGATTATCACTGGCGGATGGTGGGCATACAGTGACAGCTGGCAAAGAGAGATGAATGGTATTGTAGATTCACACGATAAAGCCATGACCAGGACTACACTACCACTATAAAGGCTTCATAGAGATAACCAGTACAACATGGAAATTGGTAACCTTTATGAATGTGGGATCACAGGACAAAAAACTTCACACTGTAAGAAGGATAGGATTAAGAGTGATACATAAATGACAAGAGCGATTGGAGTATTATTATCCAAGTAGAATGTAGTTTAGGGGATCATGCACAATATAGAACGATTGCAAGAGACCAAATCCCTTATTAACCAATTAACAAGTTGAGTGAGGAGACAAAAGAGAGGAATTCTTAACTTTGCAGGGTAAATCAGTAACACTTTATTCCAAACCTTGGATAAGGCAAATGCTGCTTATTACAAAACGCACATCGATAGTATGGACTTGAGATCAGGTTCGAACGCACCTATAGATTCAATTACGACCAGTGAGCAATTGCTCAAAAACGGAATGAATAAATTAGAACAATTTATTACATATACTCTGAGGATTAAAGATTACTGTTTCAAGATGACTGCCCCATCATAATGATAAATGAACAACTTTTGCAATTAGAGGTTTTATTTAATCAGGTAAGTGTGGAATCTGTGCAATTAGTAAGTGCAATAATTTAAGCTCAAAAGGGCATTCTTGCATCTGATATTGTAAATCCAGTACAAATAGTGATACACCTAGTGCCAAGAATCTCGATCCACTTGTAAATAAATAGATCTTAGGCTACATAAGTATCATTTCACTAATTGAAAATACTCTAATTTTCTTCCTTGTTTACTTACATTTTGTAAATCTTGTTCTCATTTTTTGGTAGATTATAAATATACCAGATTAATTGGTTTAATTTCTTTAATTGGACAGAAATTATTGGTAATATTTGTTCTTTTTCTAGACACATAGGGAATAATCTCTTTTCCTTTTGTTAATCCTAATGCTTTGATATTTCTTTCTTTTGGTATTGCAGAAAATAAACTGTCAGACTTAGAAAAATATGTGTCTCCAAATTTCATGAAGCATGTTTGTTTTAGAGAAATTACACTCTCTGTCTATTCGAAAATTTCTGTACAATTACTAAGTGAACAGTTAAAACTATATGAAGATAAAACAAATTTAATAAATTTATCTCTTTATTTTTATGATCTGTTCCAATTTTTATTTGTATTCCTGTTAGTTTTTTCATGTTTCTGATGCCCCAACAGGCATATTGCAAGAGATTGTTATAAATAAGACAACAACTATTGTGCCAGATTTAGGATAAAGGAACAGAATAAAAAGGAACTTTTTCAAAATATTTGCTATTATTTGTTATTAATTCTATACAATCTGTTTATGGATCAAATTTCTGTTCTTTTTGGAACTGTGGGTTAACATAGTTACAAACTGTTGCTTCCAGTCTTGTAATTCCATTTTCTTTAGCTAATTTAGAAGCAAATATTTCCTTTAATCTTGTATCTAGACAAATTAAGAAACCTGTAATGTGGTTGCCAAGTGTTTATTAACTCCTGGACTTGTTATTTGGCAAGCAAATTTATTGTAGATCTTTTATCTAGAATTAGAATTTCTCCATATTAAACAGTCTTTTCCTACAGTATTATCATTGTTAACAATCACATTACATGCTTCTTTATATTCTTCTTCCATACAGAAATTAAATTTTTGTGTTAAGTATTCAGTCATTCCTTCTTTATTAAAAGTGCCAGCAATTCTTGTGTTATATTCAACTCTAATTAGTATAATGTTCTTTACTAAGTTATTGTAATATTGTGATAGTTCTGTTAATAATGTATCAATATTTGCATCTGCTAATTCTATCTGGTAAGGAATAATAACTTTATTAGTATATTTATTTCTTATAATAACCATATCTACATTAATAGCTTCTTCAGCTCCTTTACATGTCTCTATATTCGAATCTAAAAGAAAAGGCAATTTAGGTTCAACAATATGTTCTGCAGACAAAATTTAGGGAATACTCCTTGTAAGAAACTATTAAATGAACCATGTGTTACTTTGTTAACAAAAAATTGGATTTTGGATGCATCTTTTGTACAATGCATAATGTCTGTAATTTTAAATAAATCTGAGCTGTGACACCATTGGGTTAGTAGACTGTTCAGTCTGACACCACTGACTCAGGTGAAGTATCGACTATCCCTCTTGTAGCCCCATTGCCACTATCTTTGAGGAAGAGTTGGTACCTGTGGGTTGTGTCCTTAGAAGCTCTTTGCTTGCCGATATATAGATGGGGCTCACTGGCCCGAGAGGGAAGCATGAAGTTTGGGGATTGGAGGTAGCATCGCGATAAGAGATGGTCACGAGGTCTGAGCGTCCAAAGCCACGAGCTGTGCAAGGAGGGCCTGCCCACAGCAAAGATACCGGAGTACTTCACAGGGACCAGCGTTGACTACAAGCACCAGGCCGACATCCCATCGGTTGGTTGGCAACATTTGTTTCAGATGACTGCTTGTGGTCTGGCCGCCCTTTTCTATCTGGCTTTCATCGGCACCACTCAGTAACTGCTGCGACGCACCATGGATCTATGGAACTGCTTGCTGATAAACAGGAGTAACATTCTGTAATCCGCATGGTGATTTGTTTCATTGTCTACCGCCCTCCTTATTATTTTCTGGCTTGTATCCAACCCTCATAGCTTTACTCGGTCGGGTCTTTGGTCGTAGATGCAGGCAGCAGTATTGTACTAATACACTAGTTGTTGTTTGAAAATTTATCCTGTTATTATATTCCCTTTCCTTTCTGGTTTGTCCCCAATCATTAATCAGCTGTTGGTTGTAAATACAGATGGAATAATTGTACTAAGGCACAGGTTCTCATTAAACGAAAGAGGGACCTTGTGTTTGCATTTAGCTGTTAACTGGTTCAATTCTTTGATAGCAATTGCATTTTTCAGTCATTAGTTATAATCTGAACAACCTGTTGTACTATGCTGTTCGTTTCTGTGTTTTATAGACCAGGTCCTTATTGGTGTATTTTGGCTGGATCTTGTGGTTCCGCTGAGTGGTTCTCTTGTAATAACTGTTCACAAGTAATATTTTAAAGATGTTCCATCAGAGCTATATTATTAACTGACATTCATTTTTACTTTGAAAATATTAATAGCTAACTGTCACCATGGCTTTTGTCAAAATGAAATTTTCTGAAGGGATGGGTTGGGATCCAGTTACACCTTGGCTGGCAATTGAAATTATGAGGTTGGTTGCTTTGAAGTAAGCCTTATCATTGTCATATTGTTTGCTGTTTTTCAATACAGCACTTCAGATTCCCTTTGCAAAGATTAAAAGCTTATTCATCTTAAGTGTTAAGGACAAAGAATTTTGTAAATTTGTTCATTTTGTTAAAGAAAATTTAATGGTTAAATGCTTCAGTTATCTCTAAAACATAGTTTATATATTGTTATTAGTAGATCCTCTCTTCCACATATTCTTTAATTCCAGTAAGTACCACATATCAAAATCCATAATTTATTATTGCAGAATGGTCCTGTAAATGGTATAAATTCTTCTAATTTTTTCTCCATTTGTATAAATAATATCTCCTACATGTGTAATAAGATTATTATTATTTTAGTTTTCTGAAAATAGCTAGAAGCCAAATCTCTCACTAGTGGGTTTTGTTTTATGCCAAGCAGTTCTGCTATAGAATATTTCTGTTTGTTTACAGTTCACATTATATTTTTAGCTCCCATTTACAATGAAAAATTTTTATTACATTTGTGTAAAAGTAGCAATAATTAAAAATGTAAAATTATTATTAAAAGACATAAAATTTAATTGTTTTCAAAGTAGCTGAATCTGGATAGTTGAAACTAAAGTGAAGTGATTTTATTATAGACATGAAGTACAGTTTCAAGGATTAGTATGTGGATAATAACAGTTACAAATATTTTTACAGTAGATATCACTACATTAAATGTAAGACTCAGATTATATGAAATGATAGACCAGCTAGAAAAAAGTTATAATATATTTTGATACAGACAAGCTAGAATTTGGGGCTGACACAGAAGAGAGAGAGAGAGAGAGAGAGAGAGAGAGAGAGAGAGAGAGAGAGCCACGCCCTCAACCAGGAATGAAGAGGAATGAAGTCACACGTGCCGTAAGCAATCTAAAGAATAATAAGGCAACTAGAGAAGATGGTATAGCAGCCGAGATGATAAAGTGGGGAGGCAAAAAACCAATACACAACATGACCAACATAATCCACCAGATTTGGAGAACAAAGAAGTTAAAATGTTCAAATGTGTGTGAAATCTGATGGGACTTAACTGCTAAGGTCATCAGTCCCTAAGCTTACACACTAATTAACCTACCTAGATGCAAACAACTACAGAGGAATATAGCTACTAGAGGTCAGATACAAGGTGTTGTTAAAACTCTTGCTCTTGAGAGTAGAAGAACAGGTGGAAAGTACAGTTGGTGACTACCAAGCAGGATTCAGGAAGGAAAGATTACATATAGAACTGATATTTATCTTGAAGCATCTAATAGAACATAAGACCTTAAAAAACAAAAAGACAGTAATAACATTTGTGGACATCACAAAGGCGTATGACTCTATCGACAGACAGACTCTTGTTAGGATGCCAAAGAACAGATGACTAGGTGGAACTACACAAGAACTCATAAAAGAAAATCTGACAGACACAAAAGCAAGGGTGAGATTCAGAGGAGCACTGTCAGAAAAATTTGAAATCATGACTGGTGTTAAACAGAAAGATGGATAGTCACCATTGTTGTTTAATATAGCACTCGATGAAGCGATCAGTCAGTGAAGAGCAATAAACAAGGAAATGGGAATACCAAAGACCCATGTGGGGGGCAAATAGGACAACAGGGCTCCAGTGGACTGCCTAGCCTTTGCAAACAATATAGCAATAGTAAGTGAGAAGACACAACTTAAGTAAGGTAGCCAGAAAGGTAGGACTGTGGATCGCCTATAACAAGACAAAGACATTAAATAGCACTGCAGACTGGGAAACACTGGAAGGCACTGTGCAAATGGTGGACAAATTTAAATATCAGGGAGAATTTACAACAGTAAGGAACAGGAGCAGGGAGGGAAATACAGAGAGGATACAGAAGCTGAGGTCAGCCTTCTGTATGATGAGAGAGATATACAATAAAAAGAATATATCCACAGAGGCAAGGATAAGCCACTACAAGGCAATGGTGAGGAATGCAATATTATATGCTGCTGAGACGATTACACTAGTAAGAAATGGGGCAGAATAACTAGAGAAAGATGAGAGAAAAATACTAAGAAAAATACTAGGTCCCAAAAGAGGTGGAGAGGTGGAGAGAGATGGATGCAAAGACCTAGGGAAGAACTGTACCAGAACATGAGAATGATATCCAGAAAAATTAGACTCAATAGGGCAAGGTTTCCTGGACATGTAATTAGGATGAGTATGGACAGAATGGCAAAGAGAGCCTGGGAAACAACAGGGAGGACAAGGGGAAAGACAGGAACCAAGTGGGTTGTGAACTCAGAAGGACTGGTTGCAATTGGGAATCAAGGTCGAACAAAAGGAAAATTGGAGGAACTAATATACTTCCATCTCCTTTTTCAACATTTTCTGATCAGCCATGTTTAAAATATTGGAACAAATATACACCAGCCAATATGCTAGAGATTAATGACAGAGAAGATTACAGGAAAAGATTAGGGTGTCACCAGAGGAGCCGAGAGGAGAAAAGTACAATGAAGATCTGAAAAGAATAGAGGGAGAGACAAAGAGAAAGAATGAAGAGGTTCTGGGAGAAGAAGAGGAAAATGCACTCCACAAAGGGGTTCCCCATGGTCATACAGAGGCTGTAACGCAAGAAGAAGATACAGACAGTATAGCACATATTGATAATGGTCAAAATACTGTGGAAACAGATTGCATACTAGGTGAATGGACTGATGAATTAGGAAATAACAGGTTTACACTTTTGGCTTCATGAGAAAAATGACAAAAATGAAAGCATTAACTTTAAACTATATGAACATTCAAAAACTGAATAGGATATCTGTGACAAGATTAATTGAGGATGAATTGAAAGAAAAGAAAATATTATAATACAACCAAATAACTAGTGATGTAAATACAAAATTGTAATAAACAAAACAGTTAAGAAAATGCATGGGTCAGTATGATTAAAAATAGTTTTGAAAAATTATGGTACAGTACCACACAGATTTTAGATTTTATTAATCAGTTTTAATCTATATACGTGGAAATTTTACTGAAGAAACCCAACAAGACTAATTTGTTTAGAAAGATTAGTGAGTTACAAGTAATTTTTTAATATAACATGAAGATAAGATATGCTTGGAACTGAATGATGAATTTAAAATTATTTTTCCAGAGAGATATCTGAAATTAATTAGCAGTTAGGGTTTTCAATTTTTAAGGAGAGGGACATTAAAGTGAGATACAAAGGGCTGAAGAAACTTAAAAATAGTACTAATGAATTTCATGATCAAGAATTTTTGCTCTGGTTTCTTTACAGTAATCTAGTGGTGGATGATTATCCAACACTGAAGAAAATGTAAAATATTGAATGCATTTTTATTTAATTACCTCATGGAGAATGGACATCCCCCACCAAATTGAATTTGTTTTAAAATTAATTCTGTTACACTCAAAATGCTCATAATTTGAAACTAAAATTTTATTTCATTATAGCGCTCTTAAAACTGGCTTGGAATTTTATATATAGTACTAAGTTGGTATGTTGATAACACTAGGTTTGTTTTTAAGGAACAATCCTTTAACAAATTATTTAAATTAATTACAATAAATATAATTATTTTTAAAAATGTTGTGCATTAAAAACTTGATTATTGCGGTCAACATACCCACTTGCTACTTAAAGGCTTTAAAATAATCTTTAAAGATATCTAAATTTCAAAAAAATAAAACATCCCCCCAGACGGTCACACTACCAGAATCTGCTTTTTTCTTAACCAATCAAGCACTGGTTATATGTAATATTTATTTATTTATTTATTTATGCATTTATTTTACCTGGCAAGACTAGGGCCTTCAGGCCCTCTCTTACACCTAACCAGGCATACTCAGATTGAACGAATACTTAAAGAGAAAGACATGTCTATTTTCTGTAGCATGCATGACCAAAGGATGTTAAATTAAATCCAATAGTATTCAAATTTCAGAAAGGCTGTCATGTATATAAATCATATGTGTATATAGAAACAGAAAAAGTGTGCATGGGGGCTTAATTAAAATGCAATAATTTTAGTAGCTGTGTGTCCGGTTACGAAATCTCGTAACGGGTTGGCCCTGAGTAATAATAGGACGCAATCTGACTGCATACAATAAAAATAAAGTATGACAAGAAATTTCTATTAACACAATTAATTAATTAAGTCCCCTGCAACTATAAAAGCTACAAAACAACAAAGCACAAGTGTAACTGTTCTGTGTATGGTAATGTGATTCAACATAGATGTGTCTGGCATGGTTCTTCCTCAATATGACAAGATATTTTAAACACCATTTACAATTAGATAATTGAAAAAAGAGAAATACTATAATTGCACATAGAAACCAGAATTACAAGTCCAATACATGAACACGAGCCAGATGCTTTGTTGACTGAACATGTGACCAAGAGGCACTGTCATTAAAGAAATGTGAAACAATTTTTTTTTACCCCAATATATATTGACGAAAAATACACTGTGATCATTGCAACATCTTCCATCTATATATTACACCAACCGAACAGCATCTACTCTCTCGCCCAACAGAACAACTGCACTCGACATCCTGTGAACTAGTACTGCTCTTGACATCCTCTCAACAAGTACTGCCCACAGCAACTTCTGAACTACTACTGCCCCAGTGGAGGCGGCGGAATAATAATCTTTGGCGCAATCTCTGGTGCTGTGAATCACTGTAACCACCTTTCAAGTGATACAGAGAACCTATACCAGAAGAGACACAATACTGAGTGGAAAGATCAACTTACATTGTTGCCTCAAAATTGAAAGAAAATCAATAGCTCCGCAGTACATTTTGAACTACCTTTAAAGCATATCACATCAAGTAAGACTAGTGGGTAAACAATTAGAGTTCATAAACGACAACTGGACAAAGAATGAGAAAAAAACGTGCAAAATTATTTCATTGCTGCATATATGAGCAGAAGTCCTATTATTTGTGTTATTGCATTTTTATGCTATTCCAAAGGTACTGTTGCACGTACTCATAGAAGAATTTTTTTGATGAACTTGGAGATGGAAACTGCTCTCGATCAACATGTGTCAAGATGACAGTAGTTTAAACGCCTGAAATAAATAGAGTACTCTTATACTCAGTAGAGAGAGATAGAGAGAGAGACAAAGAAACAGTTATGTGTGAAAAATTTTGAGAAACACAGGTGACCAAGTATTAATTACAAACAGACATTAAGATGTTTTCTTTCCAGTACAGAATAAGGTCAGATGGATGTATACAAGTTTGTAATTACACTAACATGTTGTTGTTCAGGTACAGTACAACATCAAATGGATGTAAAAACTTTGTAATTATGATTACATATTTTCTTTCATTTATAGTGTAAAGGAAAATTAATATAAAAAATTTACATGTATTAACAGCGCTTCGGATAGTGCACATTGATGTACATTTGTGGGGAGGTGATATGACCATTAAAAATGTTAATAATTTAGGTACATGACCGATCAGAAAATGTTAATGCTTTTAATTACATATTAGATCACCATTAGGTGAACACACGACGTTCAGGTGAATGGAACAAATGGGTGAAAAACAGAATCAGATAACGAGTCCAGAGCCATCCGAAATCTGTTTGCTTCTCAGATGCTGACTATACACGACAGTGAGGATTGTTACTGACGATTCACCAATGCAATGAGGGTCGTAGTCAGTCAACAGTGGTAACCTTCCGATGCACGTAATGGAGGAATTTCTAAAGAGCATAGAACAGTATGTAAACAATAAGACGATCAATTTTGTCGAGGAAACTTCCAAGGTAATATTCCCAACAGATATTGCAGAGGGCCTTGTGCACCCAGAATCAATACAGAATGGGTTGAAAGATCAGAGAGGGGCAAATTAGTGGACAGTAGAGATTAAGGAGTAATCCAGGCAGCTGGAGTGCAGTGACACTCCTCGGTAACACCTCATTGGTGCAATAGACATTTCAACTATGAGAGGATGGTGATAGACTCTTGTGGACTATGTAGCAAGTTTGAGTATTCATTAAAATAGCATTGAACAGAGATTGCCTACCTCTGTCTCAAAGGAAGGGAATTTCAGTGAAGAGCAGGAACAAGTTGCTGATTGGTTCTTCTCTCTTGTACTGTAGGACAAGTGGCCTTTGACTCATAGTGAATTATTTCACGTGTTGATGCTTTATGATTTAGACCATGACCAATAGTTAGCAGACTGAGTGGCAGTGAAATCACGAATTTCTGATAAAGGTCCTTCCTGATGATAATTGAAGGAATCTGACGTTCTGTTAGAATGTGACACCTCAATAAAAAAAATATGTTGGTTAGAACAGTAAATGAATTGACTAAAAGAAATTACTTACTAATACAGCAGACCAGTTCTGTGAATTCCATAAGAATTACCATCCCTACCAAGGAGAGTCCCTCCATCTCATCTCCGCTATAAAGGTTGACAAAGAAGCTGCCTAAACTCATGTTGTCTTTAACGTCCTGATTGTATCACGCACTTAACACTGAAGACCAATGAAACGTTACAGTATACAGTAATGGTTTTGGATCCTTTCGGAGAAAATTCTTAAACTTCAGTATTTTATTGTTCTTCGTAGGCTTTACTACACACACCAACTCCTTGACAAAACACATCGTTTAGTTACATTCAAACGTGTTTTAAATAAGTTCAGGCACCTAAACCAATAGTCCCCATATTCCCCTTTATGACAGTTTTTACTCAATTGGTTGGAGAGAAGGTGGGGCATGATTGTCATCCAGCATAAGTGCTGTTTCTCACCCTAAAAGATTAACAAAAAATCGGTTGTGTCACATGCTGACCTGCGATTTTGGAAATGCAAAGGGGTCCAACAACTATGTGTGTAACAACTGCATCATCTGACTTACATTCCCTGAGGCCACATACAGGGTGGACCACTTTAATCCATAATGGGGAATAGCTTGGGATAGAGATGAGATACAGAAAACTGTCAGAATATCATAGTACAACAATTAATGGCAGGATACCACACATAGATTAAGATCATGGCAAGTTCCCTTTTCAGAACTGGCAGATACGGGTGAATGAAAAGAACTGGATCTTGGTACCTAACAGTTTTATGGACGCAGGTAAACAATGTGCTGACTCCAAGTGCCCTTCAAATCACTGAAAAGTGGCAACGTGTGCAACATACCTGCACATTCTCATCGTCACTGTCAAAATGTGTGAGAGGCTGCTGCTAGCCAATAGTTGATCAACACTAATACGCTAATACTACAAAGAATCCATCCTGAGGACCCAGGTGTCGGTGGTGGCGGTACTGCTGTTGTTTGCGGCTATGGTGATGACAATGATGTCAACAGCGCTGCTGTTGCTTGTGACGGTGTGGCTGCTGGCACGGGCGAGGCTGCTACCAGTTGGGGTCTGGCCACTGGTGCTGCTGCTCACTCGTGGCAATGCTTGCAATGATTCTGGTGTTGGTAACAAGGATGGCAGCTCCTCTCCATTTCTGAAACGTTACAGCACTACATTCTGTATGTATCAGAAAATTGGAATGCACATTCAACTATACAGAGATGGATGGACAGATACTTACATAGAAATGCAGCCTTTCCCGACTGAGTCATGGATGCATCACCCTCATCAAGCCTCTCTTCCAGCTCCCTCAAGACCCCACTATTCAGAGCTGATGGCAGCCTTATCGTTGGCACACCAGGTGGGAGTGGCACCAGAGGCACCTGTAATGCACTGAGTACTTCTGTAAAAACGGCAGCCAACGAGTAGGGACTGTGCACTGTAATCACTATCATCAGAGTGCTATAATTTGCTTGCAGGGAGCCGCTGACCAGTAACGAAATGTGTGCCTTGTTGCATCTGGCTCACTAGAACAATGATGATTTGCTAAGTATACATAAAAACGACAGCACCAGATGTGTATACACACACGTACATGTGGAGAATGATGGGGAGATTTATTACTTACTATTAGTAGAGCTGAGATCTGAATATGTGGGATAATGTTTCCCCATCAACCCTCAGATTCTAGAAATTCCGAAAATAGTGTGGAGCTGATGCATTAAGGACAATCTGAAACAGCATTGATGACACTGGCTAAGTAGATGACTTCAAAAAATACACTCACACTAATACAGGGAGTGGCATACTATCATTAGTGCCCTGGGCTTGTGCAATCACAATAGACGTGATGCCACATCCACAAGGTTTGTCCTTAAAGTATTGTGATTCATCAACCCTAAAACAACAACATAACAGTCAATAGGTATCGAAAATACAGACACACACGCAACTATAGAAATGGTACTTACATTCAAAATTCTTATCATCTCTCTCAGTAAACATCTGATCATCTAAGAGGTATGATGGAACACTTTACTCATTGACAACCCCCTCGAAACAAGGCAGCTTACTACTGCTGCTACCTGACCACTGCATGATAATGATGATCATGTGTGCTATGGAAGACTGTGGAACTAGGCCCACTGAACCACTTTAAATAGATGTGGCTATTGGAGTGGTGGAAGGGGTACAATTCAGCCAGTACCATTCCAACATGGCACATTGGTTCTTAGGGGGGAAATGCTAGGGCGTTTGTGAAATAAGAAGACATGAGAGCTGTTTTTACAGTAGTTTATTTATGACTCAGCCTAGGGCGATTCGTTGGAGGAGATCCATATCTTCCCTGATCTCTAAAAGAGACGTCCTTGTAAATATCAGATATCCATAGAGATACCTCATCTTGTTAATCTTATGTACGTAAAGGACGGTGCAATACTCGGTACGTGTAGTATTCCCGCTGTATTTGAAAGTGATTCGGGATGCTGAAGTACAGCACAATAGCTTCTCAGTATAACATAGCACTGCGCCAAAATTTGATGTTGTCCTGACTAAGGTGATGCTCGTGGGGTGCAGTTCTCTCCCGCCGCCATCCCCATCAAAAATCCTTGCGTGGTTCACCTGTTCATACTTTAATCCCAATCTGTCTGATACATGTAATTCCAGTTACACATGATTGTGATTCGTCATGTATGGTTGTCCAACTCTAAAGTGTCTAACAGCCTTCAACTTCATGGGGCGACAACTTAAGAACGCTTTGAAATGTGTGTGTTTACATTTTCACGCAATTTGGGTACACAGATCCTGAGGAATCAGTACCCAGAACAACCACCTCTGGCCGTAATAACGGCCTTGATACGCCTGGGCATTGAGTCAAACAGAGCTTGGATGTCGTATACAGGTACACCTGCCCATGCAGCTTCAACACGATACCACAGCTCATCAAGAGTAGTGACTGGCGTATTGTGACGAGTCAGTTGCTCGGCCACCATTGACCAGACGTTTTCAGTTGGTAAGAGATCTGGAGAATGTGCTGGCCAGGACAGCAGTCGAACATTTTCTGTGTCCAGAAACGCCCGTATAAGACCTCCAACATGCGGTCGTGCGTTATCCTGCTGAAATGTAGGGTTCCGCAGGGATCGAATGAAGGGTAGAGCCCCGAGTCGTCACACACCTGAGATGTAACGTCAAAGTGCCGTCAATGTGAACAAAAGGTGACCGAGACGTGTAACCAATGGCACCCCATACCATCACGCCGAGTGATACGCCAGTATGGCGATGGCGATGGGGAATACACGCTTCCAATGTGCGTTCACCGCGATGTCGCCAAACACGGATTCGACCATCATGATGCTGTAAACAGAACCTGTATTTATCCGAAAAATGACGTTTTGCCATTGGTGCACGCAGGTTCGTCGTTGAGTACACCATCGCAGGCGCTCCTGTCTGTGATGCGGCGTCAAGGGTAACTGCAGCCATGGTCTCCGAGCTGATAGTCCATGCTGCTGCAAACGTCGTCAAACTGTTCGTGCAAATGGTTGCTGTATTGCAAACGTCCCCATCTGTTGACTTAGGGATCGAGACGTGGCTGCACGATCCGTTATAGCCATGCGGAGAAGTTGCCTGTCATCTCGACTGCTAGTGATACGAGGCTGTTGGGATCAGCACGGCGTTCCGTATGACCCTCCTGAACCCACCGAATTCCATATTCTGCTAACAGTCATTGGATCTCGACCATTGATAGCAGCAATCTCGCGATACGATAAACCGCAATCGCGATAGGCTACAGTCCGACCTTTATCAATGTCGGAAACGTGATGGTACGCATTTCTCCTCCATACACGAGGCATCACAACAACGTTTCACCAGGCAACGCCGATCAACTGTATGTATGAGAAATCGGTTGGAAACTTTCCTCATGTCAACACCATGTAGGTGTCGCCACCGGCGCCAACCTTGTGTGAATGCTCTGAAAAGGTAATCATTTGCATATCACACCAACTTCTTACTGTCGGTTAAATATCTTTCGCGTCTGCAGCACGTCATCTTCGTGGTGTAGCAATTTCAATGGCCAGTAGTGTACATGGTAAATACTTCAAGTGCTACTCTGGGTGTCAGCATTAAAGCTACAAGCCATTTCTTCTTGAGTAATGTAACTGTTGACTGCAGAGGTCATAGTTACCCTCTAATGAAGTAACCATGATCAATTCAGTATTTTGTCAGTGTTTTGTGCTAGGGTGATAAATTATACAAGCTTTGGTGACCCATCGCAGCAATGGGCTTCCAGTTCGCAGGAGGATGGAGGCCCCCTAGGGACTTCCTGCTTCGAGTTCTAAGAGCTGTGCAGTGGCTACAGGCTTTCTCTCCCGCCCCTGGTGGGCTCAGTCCCAGTGGTCAGTAATCATTCCACTGACAGCTTCACTGAAGGTGTCGCACTGCAGAAAAGGGAGACTTTTTTGCAGAAGCTGGGCAGGGTTTTGGTAGGTGGGGCACAAAAAACAACTTGTGGCACTGCGGAACAAAGAAGTAGCTGCAACTTATGGTGCACTTCGTTACGCAACATCCAATCCAACTAAATTTCCCTTGCAGTGGTTGATGGTCACAGGCTGGATGCTCCTCATACAAGAACAGTGCATCGGCAGCAGGACGGCAATACTTCTCGAATGCTGGGCCACTTTAAAAAAAGCTGGAACCAGTTACTGTCGCCAGGGCCATAGACTTTGTTGGCCCAACTTTAGACGAACAGAGTGGGACACACGGTGATTGGATGGTACCTAAAACAGTGGACAGAGTTGGAGATAAGGCAACACTTTCCAAGGAAAGAAAGTGCGATCTCGCTCTCATTGGTCTGAGCCACAGATTTTTGCGACAGAGGGAGTTTGTTACCAAACTGTGAGAGTTTGTTTAAGCTAGAAAGCATAGAGATTGACTAGCTGATAAATAAATTTTTCAGAGGAGACATGGCAAGGTTTGTTGCGCAGCATGGTGTAAGAGACTTATACCCAGATCAGAATAACAAAGTGATTGACATGTATCTGCTCACAGAGGTGCTACCACAGCAACAGCCCACTATAGCGATTGGCCCCGCCTCCTGTTCATTTCACCGCCACTACAAAGGTAGTGGCAACTGTAGCCAGTTGTAGACGACGCTCGCGGCCGGTAACGTAGACAGCTGTGGTTCGTTTCGGTGCGAGGTTTGTATCTCTGTGCGGCGAGTTCATTTTGCGCTACAGAATGCCTGAAAGTTGGAGTGGAAGTGTGAAAGAAAGTGTGGCTCCCAGACGCAAAGTTCAGCGATCTACTCATGTTTTGCGTGGTCAGACATGGTGAAAGGAAATTTCCAGAAAGAAAGAGACAATGGTGCAACTCTACATCCAAACTGCGGACATCCGGAAAGAAGAGCAGGACAGAAGCATATGTAACAAACTTGCACTCTTTTCAACAAAATGCTGTTCGTGGCCAAATACACTGACGCGCCAAAGAAAGTGGTGTAAGCATGCGTATTCAAATAGAGACTACGGCGGTGCGGTCGGCAACGCCTTTGTCAGACAACAAGTGTCTGGCGCATTTGTTAGAACTGTGGGTTATTCTTCGCGAGGCAGAGTTATTGAGCAGTAGCAAAACGTCTTTGCTAACGGTTGTCACAGGTCTCGGTTTTCGCTATAAATAAATTAATTGACGGAAATTTATAACGGAGAGAGGCGACATTGCAGCGTGGCGTTGTCGATTTTTAAGGACTATAGTACAAGTGTGGTTGAAGACAGGGTGTGGCCCGACGAAACCTGGATAAACGTCGGTCATTCTGTCAGAAAAGACTGGACAGATGATAGCATATGTGGAAGTTCTGCAGCTCCAGTGGGAAAGGATGCAAGAATTGTTATCTTGAAAGCTGGAACTGCATCTGGTTTCTACACCTACATCTTCATCTACATCTACATGGATACTCTCGAAATCACATTTAAGTGCCTGGCAGAGGATACATTGAACCACCTTCACAATTCTATGTTATTCCAATTTCGTATAGCGCGCAGGAATAATGAACACCTATATCTTTCCGTACGAGCTCTGATTTTCCTTATTTTATCGCGGTGATCGTTCCTCCCTATGTAGGTCAGTATCAACAAAATTTTTTCGCATTCGGGGGAGAAAGCTGGTGATTGGAATTTCCTGAGAAGATTCCGTCGGAACGAAAAACGCCTGAGAATGTACTGTTGTCCCAAGCATATTGCAACAAACGGTGTATTTCTATCGCTGCTCGTTTAGTTTTTATTGCCGTTTCAAATATACCGGTCATTTTTGAAACACCCTGTAATAGGAACACGGTTTCATTTTATACACGTGAGTGCGTTTGTTAAGCCACCAGGATATAATGTTACTGTAAAGTGAACTGAATACCGCAAATTAAAAGGCGGCGCCGTAGACGGTAGTCCCGTAACAAACCGCATAGCTGTTGCCACTACAGCCATAAAGTGCACGCAAGCACTGGCAAAACGACAACGTCGCCCCTTGCCAGATCAGCTGTGCTTCACTGTCAATCACCTTGTTATTCTGGTCCGGGTATAGTTGTTCACTTACTTTCTGTCTTCTGGTGGAGATTCTGAGTCTCGCTGATGAAAAATGCGCTCTCTTCTACTTGGGGCTCCGTTTTCTGCACGAGCACTTGGATACCATCTTAGAGATGTGGAGATGGGAAGTTTCGGCCTGGGCGCTTTTTCCTCCAGATGGTGGGTGCAGTTCACCATCTCATGATGAACAGTTACGGTAACCTCATGCTGCAAAGCGAATGTGATAAGTGCGTATCTTTCTAAACTTAAGTGGATTTTCTTAGGAGCTAGGCATGATGTTTGATGCCTCAGGCTCTTGGGGTTCCTGCATGAGAAGTCATAATCTCCAATAAGCAATTGCGTGTTTCATTAACTTCAGCGAAGTGCGAATTAAATACAAGATTTTCTTTTGCTACCCCTTTCCAGTGGTATTTGCCATCCGGTGGCTGTGTTTAACTAAAATTATTGTAAGGATTTTTTGTTACAATACCCCCTTACCTACATTGGTTTGGGAAATATACTGCATCTTTTCATAATCGTGTTTCTGTTTCCTGTTACATCTTCGCTTTCAGTAGTTAGATGAACCAACAACTCTTTACTAGTGGTTTTAGCAAGCACCATATCCTCGACTCATCTGTTAGGGCCACTGATCCCTAAATCGTTCCCGCTGCACACTTATTGTCACTTCACATCTGAGTCAGTGGGGGTAGATTTGCATATTGAGAGGGTTCATTGGATACAGATCAGAGGCACTGTTTACAATTAGCCATAGTCCAGTGTTGTCGTTCATTGAATTGTGTGACACAGTTGGAATCTTGTTCTAAGAAGGTATGTCATCTGTATTACATTTAATTTCACAGTTGTAAATTTGGTAACTTCTGTTTTGACAGTAAGATGACATTTGAGAACACTTTACAAAACAAATAACCAATCCGCAGACAAATAAAATTTAAAAGACACGTCGATAAAGCTTTTCATTCTTAAAAGTCATAGTGCCATAGTGCTTTTTCCACCCCCACTTAATGAGGTGCAATAAATTGCCGATTACGACAAAGATTTGAAAACAGAGGCACTTTGGAGCATGATGTTTGCCGATGATGTTGTAATCTGTGAACCCACCCAGGAATCACTTCAAGACATGCTCGAACAGTGGAGAAAAACTCTAGAGGAGAGGAGAATGAGAATTAGTAGGGTGAAAACAGAGTATATGTGTACAAAGGAAAACAAAGACCTGTATACTAACGAGCAAGGAGAACAACTGCTGCAAGTCAAGAAATTTAAGTACCTAGGCTCTTACATGCAAAGTGATGGAGGGCTGGAGGCCGAAATACAGCACAGGATAAATAGTGGATGGATGAACTGGAGGAAACCGAGCGGAATACTGTGTGATAAGAAGGTTAGCTGCAGAATGAAAGGAAAGCTTTACAAGTCTGTGGTAAGTCCTGCGATGCTGTATAGTGCAGAAACTTGCCATTTACAAAAGCTCAAGAGAAATGAGAATGTTAAGGTGGATGAGTGGAGTGACACGAAAGGATAGAATGAGTACATCAGGGGAACAGTGAAAGCTGGGCTCATAGGGAAGAAGATTCAAGAAAGTAGGCTAAGATGTTGTGGACATGTGAAGAGAAGGAATTGAAGACCTAGAAATCGAAGGACCAGGGAGAAGGGGAAGACCGAAACTGAGATGGAAGGACAAGGTAGCAGGGGACCTACGGGAGAAAGGATGGCTCATAGAAGAAGCACTGGATAGACATTTATGGGACAGAAGGAACGCCGACCCCTCATGACGTGGGAAAAGGCTGAGATGATGATGATGATGATGATGATGATGATGAATAAATTTCGATTACGGTTGTGAGAGTTTATTTGTGTCTATACATATTAGAAAAATGTTCATTTTAACGCTTGTGACCCATGTTGTCTTAGACAGATGAGTTTCAGATTCATGTTAAGGAAATACTAATAAAACATCAAAGAGTCGCAGCATACATTTCTCACAGTAATTTGTAAAGTATGTTGCGGCATACATGTGTGACCATGAGAGGGCAGTGTCTGTGTGTGTGTGTGTGTGTGTGTGTGTGTGTGTGCGTGTGTGCGTGAGAGAGAGAGAGAGAGAGAGAGAGAGAGAGAGAGAGAGAGAGATAGATAGATAGAGAGAGTAGAGAGAGAGAAAGACAGACAGACAGAGAGAGAGAGAGAGAGAAAGACAGACAGACAGAGAGAGAGAGGATATAAAGCATTCGACTTATATTTACGTTTCCCATAATGCGTACATAATCTCACTGAAGTAATTCCATTTGTACTCGTTTAGCTGTACTACGCTGTCAAATACGATTTGGCGAAGTCTCTGAGCGCGGGTTAAGTAAATTAGCGTCACGAGTTATACCAATAGTTGCAGAATTGCTCAGGGCACGCCGCTGTGCAACAGAATTATTCAGAGGAAGTAGCTGCAGCGTCAAAAGCTAAGCCCCCACCACCACCTGTCTGCCTCCCTCACTCCCTCGAACCTGTAACGTACCTCTAGATCAGATAGCGCTCAGTCTGTTGCGTCTCTTCTCCTGAAGCCATTTGCTTCTTGCTATTGAATGGAATGGCTATACACCATGATTTACCACTATGAGCAAAGGTCGGTAAATTTCGATTGACTGATCTCGTGATTACTTCATCAGCGATAAAGTGCATGACAACAACTTTATTTTCACGGTTCAGAACTTCACTGCTAGAGAATTGATGCAACGTTACCAAGCTTTCAGTCATCGAGAAAACATTTACATTGTCGAATTAAATGAACAGCGTGTACTTAGAGGTTCAGTTTTACATTTCGCGTATGTATAGAACTGTTTGGTGTTGCTTCTCTAAACACAGTATTGCAGAAGGGAAGGTCTCGACATTTACAGTAAGAAGAGGAAGTCAGTGAGATTCTTAAAAAAAGAAAAAGAGGACGCCATACGTACACACATACACACACATACACACAAACACAAACACACACACACACACACACACGGCAATTACTTGCATTCTTATCTCATAGATTGGACAAGTAAAACTTATATGTATATTAGTTATCGTTTAAATCATAACAGAAAGGCTTCACTGCGGAACACACAGCAACGTGAAGGCAATCATCTTACAAAGGATCACTATCCCTAATGATTCGAGTTATACCGAGCCCGCCCTTATGGGATGGCTGCCTTCAAGCCGTTACTCCACAGCCCTTCATAGGGAATTCAAAATTATCCAGTACATTGTCTACACCAGTGGTCACAATGCGTACTACGTTAACAACATTAATAGATGAATCTTATAAAAACAATGAATAAGTCTGGTAATGAAGTCACTAATACCGACTCGGATCAATGTATCAATATGTAACTACGGAACGGGACTGGATCATAGAATATTTCATAGGATCCCGTAGTTTGGTAGAATATCTGGAGAAAATGGCAAAGCATTGTGTGCAAAGAATGTTAGACCCACTTCTTTCATAACTAAGTGCTTCCGTTATATACAGAGAGACCTCGGAATCAGATCCCTTTAGTGGCACAGGTGTTTATACTATTTTTTGCGACTGTTGCCCCGTAAAATATTTTGGTCAGACGTGGAGAAGCTTTAATGCTAGATCTGAAGAACATTCTGGTAAGAGGAACTCGAAAACGGCATTGAGTGCTCGTGTACGTTGAAACGTCCCCTTAGAAAAATTACTGAATTACTATGCTGATAAATCTCTTATGTTATTTGATTTTCGAACAGCTGAGCAGATCTGAACGTACTCAGAAATTTCTCTCTTTACTTATTCTGATAAACACTAAACTGACACACAATATTTTTAGCGCAACGCAATCTGACTTTCAACAATCCCTACACAAGAATGGCCCTGACTAACAATAACCTATACCTTTCATGAATCACTTACCTTACAAAAATCTTCCTTACTCGAACTACTGCAATACAGCGAGCACCAATACTGCCAGCTAAACAAAAGATTCTAACAACTGATTGGCATAGTTAGCAAATGAAAGATTTTGATAGAGAACAAATAATGTATTTATCTTAATAATATTCAAAAGTCATTATATATATATGGCGAGTCACCTAACGTTACACCTGGATATATTTCGTCGTAAACCACATCAAATACTGACGAACCGATTCCACAGACCGAACGTGAGGAGAGGGGCTAGTGTAACTGTTTAATACATACCATACAAAAATGCACGGAAGTATGTTTTTTAACACAAACCTACGTTTTTTAAATGGAACCACGTTAGTTTTGTTAGCACATCTGAACATATAAACAAATACGTAATCAGTGCCGTTTTTTGCATTGTAAAATGTTAATTACATCCGGAGATATTGTAACCTAAAGTTGACCCTTGAAACCTCCGACGCTCAGTTGCGTGTTGCAACAAACACGGGCCACGGTCGGCGAGCGGCATCTGCATGGACATGTTTACGATGACGACCGTGTTTACGAGTGTGGCTGTAGTCCACTGTTGTGGTTTGGTCTAGCTGTCGCAGTGTCCGCATGTAGCGCTTGCTGCTATTGTTATTCTGCATTCGTCTCCGCACGCAGACCAACTGTAGTACACAGTGTTACCAGACGTCTGTGATAGTGTAGTGTTGTAGGAACTGTGACCATGGTGTATTCGAACTCTGAAAAGGCGGAGATGATACTCATCTATAGCGAGTGTCGACGAAATGCAGCTGAAGCCTGCAGGGTGTATGCAGAACGGTACCCGGACAGAGAGCATCCAACGTGCCGCACATTGCAAAACATCTACCGCCAACTGTATGCAAAAGGTATGGTCGTAGCACGCAAACAGGTCCGTAACAGGCCCGTCACAGGAGAAGCGGGTGTAGTTGATGTGTTAGCTGCTGTTGCCATGAATCCACACATGAGTACACGGGACAGTGCGAGAGCCGGTGGACTGAGTCAAAGTAGTGTCATGCGCATACTGCATTGTCACCGCTTTCACCAGTTTCATGTGTCGCTACATCAGCAGTTACATGATGATGACTTTAATTATCGAGTGCAATTCTGAATGCGTTGCAGCTCTACCTGTTTGCCGATGAAGCGGGTTTCACAAACCACGGGGCAGTGAATCTACGAAACATGCATTACTGGTCCGTGGACAATCCTCGCTAGCTGAGACAGGTAGAGCGACAGCGACCGTGGACTGTAAATGTATGGTCATTGGCGACCACCTCATTGCTCCTCACTTCATTGCAGAGGCTCAAACAGCTGCAGCATACATCGCGTTTCTACAGAATGATCTGCCAACGTTGCTCGAAAATGTCCCACTGGAAACGCGTCGACGTATGTGGTATCAGCATGATGGTAAACCTGCACATTCCGCAATTAACACTAGGCTAACCCTTGATAGGATGTTTGACGGGCGTTTCATAGGACGTGGAGGACGCATAAATTGGGCAGCCCGTTCTCCTGATCTTACAAATGGCTCTGAGCACTATGCAACTTGACTTCTGAAGTCATCAGTCGCCTAGAACTTTTTTTTTGTCATCAGTCTGCTGACTGGTTTGATGCGGCCCGCCACGAATTCCTTTCCTGTGCTAACCTCTTCATCTCAGAGTAGCACTTGCAACCTACGTCCTCAATTATTTGGTTGACATATTCCAATCTCTGTTTTCCTCTACAGTTTTTGCCTCTACAGTTCCCTCTAGTACCATGGAAGTCATTCCTTCATGTCTTAGCAGATGTCCTATCATCCTGTCAGTGTTTTCCACATATTCCTTTCCTCTCCGATTCTGCGTAGAACCTCCTCATTCCTTACCTTATCAGTCCACCTAATTTTCAACATTCGTCTATAGCACCACATCTCAAATGCTTCGATTCTCTTCTGTTCCGGTTTTCCCACAGTCCATGTTTCACTACCATACAATGCTGTACTCCAGACGTACATCCTCAGAAATTTCTTCCTCAAATTAAGGCCGGTATTTGATATTAGTAGACTTCTCTTGGCCAGAAATGCCCTTTTTGCCATAGCGAGTCTGCTTTTGATGTCCTCCTTGCTCCGTCCGTCATTGGTTATTTTACTGCCTAGGTAGCAGAATTCCTTAACTTCATTGACTTCGTGACCATCAATCCTGATGTTAAGTTTCTCGCTGTTCTCATTTCTACTACTTCTCATTACCTTCATCTTTCTCCGATTTACTCTCAAACCATACTGTGTACTCATTAGACTGTTCATTCCGTTCAGCAGATCATTTAATTTTTCTTCACTTTCACTCAGGATAGCAATGTCATCAGCGAATCGTATCATTGATATCCTTTCACCTTGTTTTTTAATTCCACTCCTGAACATTTCTTTTATTTCCATCATTGCTTCCTCGATGTACAGATTAAAGGGTTGGGGCGAAAAGCTACAGCCTTCTTAATACGAGCACTTCGTTCTTGATCGTCCACTCTTATTATTCCCTCTTGGTTGTTGTACATATTGTATATGCCCGTCTCTCCCTATAGCTTACCCCTACTTTTTTCAGTATCTCGAACAGCTTGCACCATTTTATATTGTCGAACACTTTTTCCAGGTCGACAAATCCTATGAACGTGTCTTGATTTTTCTTTAGCCTTGCTTCCATTAATAGCCGTAACGTCAGAATTGCCTCTCTCGTGCCTTTACTTTTCCTAAAGCCAAACTGATCGTCACCTAGCGCATTCTCAATTTTCTTTTCCATTCTTCTGTATATTATTCTGGTAAGCAGCTTCGATGCATGATCTGTTAAGCTGACTGTGCGGTAATTCTCGCACTTGTCAGCTCTTGCCGTCTTCGGAATTGTGTGGATGATGCTTTTCCGAAAGTCAGATGGTATGTCGCCAGATTCATATATTCTACACACCAACGTGAATAGTCGTTTTGCTGCCACTTCCCCTAATGATTTTAAAAATTCTGATGGAATATTATCTATCCCTTCTTCCTTATTTGACCGTAAGTCCTCCAAAGCTCTTTTAAATTCCGATTCTAATACTGGATCCCCTATCTCTTCTACATCGACTCCTGTTTCTTCTTCTATCACATCAGACAAATCTTCACCCTCATAGAGGCTTTCAATGTATTCTTTCCACCTATCTGCTCTCTCCTCTGCATTTAACAGTGGAATTCCCGTTGCATTCTTAATGTTACCACCGTTGCTTTTAATGTCACGAAAGGTTGTTTTGACTTTCCTGTATGCTGAGTCTGTCCTTCCGACAATCATATCTTTTTCGATGTCTTCACATTTTTCCTGCAGCCATTTCGTCTTAGCTTCCCTCCACTTCCTATTTATTTCATTCCTCAGCGACTTGTATATCTGTATTCCTGATTTTCCCGGAATATGTTTGTACTTCTTCCTTTCATCAATCAACTGAAGTATTTCTTCTGTTACTCATGGTTTCTTGGCAGCTACCTTCTTTGTACTTACGTTTTCCTTCCCAACTTCTGTTATCGTCCTTTTTCGGGATGTCCATTCCTCTTCGACTGTACTGACTACTGAGCGATTCCCTATTGCTGTATCTATAGCCTTAGAGAGCTTCAAGCGTATTTCGTCATTCCTTAGTACTTCTCTATCCCACTTCTTTGCGTATTGATTCCTCCTGATTAATGTCTTAAACATCAGCCTACTCTTCACCACTATTATACTGTAATCTGTGTTTATATCCGATCGTGGGAACACCTTACAATCCAGTGTCTGATTCCGGAATCTCTGTCTGACCATGACGTAATCTAATTGAAATCTTCACGTATAACCGGGCCTTTTCCAAGTATACCTCCTCCTCTTGTGATTCTTGAACAGGGTATTCGCTATTACTAGCTGAAACTTGTTACAGAACTCAATTAGTCTTTCTCTTCTTTCATTCCTTGTCCCAAGCCCATATTCTCCTGTAACCTTTTCTTCTACTCCTTCCCCTACAACTGCATTCCAGTCGCCCATGACTATTAGATTTTCGTCCCCCTTTACATACTGCATTACCCTTTCAATATCCTTATACACTTTCTCTATCTGTTCATCTTCAGCTTGCGACGTCGGCATGTTTACCTGAACTATCGTTGTCGGTGTTGGTCTGCTGTCGATTCTGATTAGAACAAGCCGGTCACTGAACTGTTCACAGTAACAGACCCTCTGCCCTACCTTCCTATTCATAACGAATCCTACACCTGTTATACCATTTTCTGCTGCTGTTGATATTACCCGATACTCATCTGACCAGAAATCCTTGTCTTCCTTCCACTTCACTTCACTGACCCCTACTATATCTAGATTGAGCCTTCGCATTTCCATTTTCAGATTTTCTAGTTTCCCTACCACGTTCAAGCTTCTGACATTCCACGTAGAACGTTATCCTTTCGTTGATTATTCAATCTTTTTCTCATGGTAACCTCCCCCTTGACAGTCCCCTCCCGGAGATCCGAATGGGGGACTATTCCGGAACCTTTTGCCAATGGAGAGATCATCATGACACTTTTTCAACTACAGGCCACATGTCCTTTGGATACACGTTACGTGTCTTTAATGCAGTGGTTTCCATTGCCTTCTGCATCCTCATGTCGTTGATCATTGCTGATTCTTCCGCCTTTAGGGGCAATTTCTCACCCCTAGGACAAGAGAGTGCCCTGAACCTCTATCCGCTCCTCATCCCTCTTTGACAAGGCCGTTGGCAGAATGAGGCTGACTAGGACTTAGAACTACTTAAACCTAACTAACCTAAGGACATCACACACATCCATCCCTGAGCCAGGATTCGAACCTGCGACCGTTGCGGTCGCTCGGTTCCAGACTGTAGCTCCTAGAACCGCACGGCCACTCCGGCCGGCCCTGATCTTACACCTCTGGACTTATTTCTGTGGGGTACGTGTACCGTGATGTGTCTACAACCCCAGAGGATATGAAACAATGTATTGTGGCAGCCTGCAGCGACATTACACCAGATGTACTGCGGCGTGTGTACGACATTCATTACGCCAGAGGTTGCAATTGTGTGCAGCATATGATGGGCACCACATTGAACATCTAATGGCCTTACATGTCGGGACACTCTATTCCTCTCCGTAATTGAAAACGGTTACCAGGTGTGTACGGTGTACCTCACCCCTCATGGTAATGTATATGTGCGTGAGTGAAGAGGACCAATAAAAAGCATGTCGGCGTAATGTGCCGTTCCAGTCTCTTCTGTACCTACGGTCCATCACCGTTCCCTTTGTATCCCTACGTAATTCGGTGCTCTCCGATACACACGATCGAACAGCGGAGGAGTGGTACTCAAGCGACAACTTTAGGTGACAATATCTCCGGAAGTGATTAACATTTTACAATGCAACAAACGGCACTGATTACGTATTTGTTTATATGTTCAGATGCACTAACAAATCTAACGGGGTTCCATTTAAAAAAACGTAGGTTTGTGTTAAAAAAACATACTTCCTTGCATTTTTTTATGGTTTATATTAACCAATTACACTAGCCCCTGTCCTCACGTTCGGTCTGTGGAATCGATTCGTCAGTATTTGACGTGGTTTACGAAATACATCCAGCGGTAATGTTAGGTGAGTCACCCTGTAAATATATATCAGTTCATGATATATAGTATTACAAATTTACTCTTTCTGATGGACACACTTCCAGATCGTCCGCTCTCAAAATTCTGCCATCTGTCTCCACACATCCACCACTCCTCGCGGCTCACCTCCAACTGCGCAACGCTACGCGCTGTTCACATCTAACTGCCCAACACTACAATAGCAAATATTCCAACAAAGCAAATCAGCCACAGATGCACAAAGCACAGTCAGTGATTTCCATACAGAGTACTACGTGGCGTTACCAACATAAAAACATAAACAGCCTACTTACAACGTGCTAAGGAACACTCCATTATTAATGTTTCTAAAAAGCGGAAAAAATTACGAAGGAAACGCAAGAGCCATCTGCTTAAAATTTTAGAAGAGGTGAAAATAATGAGTTGCTTTAAAACTAATCCTACGTTTGCTCTTAATGGGCAGGCAGATTTAAGACACCATTCCCTTTTGGCAAATTTTGACTCTCAACACAAAACACACACGAATGGAAAGGTGGAGGTCGGGTCACATAAAGAGTAGCTTACCAGCTTCCTTTACCATTCGTGACGTCCTTCTGTCCTCCTTCTGTGGCTTCACATCTGGCATAGTATTGCGACGCAGATTTGTTATCGTGTGGCCATTTTAGTTCCCGCTCTACAAAATTTTATGAAGTGATTACATTTTAAAGACTCAATTTCTATTTGATAAAAAGATGGTAGACATTTCAATTCCGCTTTATAAATTTTGTTGGCCATTCAGTTTTTGACAGCTGAGGTGTCTATTTCATATTGTTGCGTATGTAATATAGGTTTTAGAGCGACTGTGTTGCAGTATTTTATATCTTTTTGTTGAGTGTAATGCTGTTAGGACCTGCTATTACGTTATTGGCGTACACGGATGTTTCTCTGTGTTCCAGTACTTTTATGTACACTCTAAGATCGAAGAAAGAAAACGACGTACCACGATGGAATTATCCAAATTGGACGTATATCGGTAGATGTGATGTACATGTAGAGTCCAACAAATTAATAGAATTACATAAAAATTGGAGATTTATTCAACGAAAAAAGCTTCGTAAATTGAGCAAATCGATAATGTAGTAGTCCAACTCCGGCTCTTATGCAGGCAGTTATTCGGGTTGGCATTGTTCGGCAAAGATGGTGGATGATCTCCTGAGGTGTATCGAGCCAAATTATTTCCAACTGCCACGTAAATATCCAGAGCTGGTTTGAGGGCTCTGCCCATAACGCTCCAAACGTTCTCAGTTGGGGAGATATCCGGCGACCTTGATGGCCGAGGTACGGTGTGGCCAGCTAGAAGACAAGCGGTAGGCCGGCCCCAGTAACCGAGCGGTTCTAGACGCTACCGTCTGGAGCCGCGCGACCGCTAAGATCGCAGGTTCGAATCCTGCCTCGGGCATGGATGTGTGTGATGTCCTTAGGTTAGTTAGGTTCAAGTAGTTCTAAGTTCTAGGGGACTGTTCACCTCAGAAATTAAGTCCAATAGTGCTCAGAGCCATCTGAACCATTTTTTGACAGGCGGTAGAAACTCTTGCCGTGTGCGGCCGAGCGTCATCTTGCTGAACTGTAAGCCCAGCGTGCCCTGCCACTAAGGGCGTCCAGTATCGTCGACGTACTGCTGAACTGTAAGGGTGCAGCGGATGACTACCAAAGGGAACTCGTTTCTTCTCTTGAATAAATCATTTTATGAAATTGTAATTATTTGTTTTTATGTACGTGTACATCACATCTACCGATTTTCAATTCATTCGGATAATTGTTTCGTGGTGCTCTTTTTTTATTACCGACCTCCTAATTGAGATGTTACAGTCGCTGAAAGGTTCAAAGAAAACTTGAGTTTGATTTCAAACACGTACCCCACTCATCCGATAATTCTTGGTGATGACTTTAATTTGCCCCAGATGCTGGCGAAAATACATGTTTAATTCCGGAGGTACTCATAAAATATCATCCGAAATTGTGCTAAACGCATTCTCTGAAAATTATTTCGAGCAGTTAGTTCATGAGCCCACGCGAATAGTAAGCGGTTGTGAAAACACACTTGACCTCTTAGCAACAAATAATCCTAAGTTAATAACCGATTCAGGGATTAGTGAACACAGGGTTGTCGTAGCGTGACTGAATATTGTACTCCCCAAATCCACGAAAAATATGCGAAAAATATACCTATTCAAAAAGCAGATAAAAATTCACTTGACGCCTTCCTGAGAGAGAATCTCCACTCATTCCAAATGAATAATATGTGTAGACCAGATGAGGCTTAAATTCAAAGATATAATATCGGCAGCAATTGACACATTTATACCAAATAAATTAACAAACGACGGAGCCGATCCTCCCTGGTACACAAAACGGGTTAGAACACTGTTGCAGAAGCAACGAAACAAACATGCCAAATTTAAACAGACGCAAAATCCCCAAGATTGGCGGTCTTTTACAGAAGCTCGAAATTTAGCGCTGATTTCAATGCGAGATGCCTATAACAGTTTCCACAACGAAACTTTGTCTCGAAACCTGGCAAAAAAATCCAAAGAAATTCTGGTCATATGTGAAGTAGGATACCACCAAGAAACAATCAATGCCTTCTCTGCGCGATAGCAATGGAGATACTATCGAATACAGTGCTGCCAAAGCAGATTTACTAAACACAGCCTTCCGAAATGCCTTCACAAAAGAAGACGAAGTAAATACTCCAGAATTCGAATCGCTAAAAGCAGCCAACATGAGTAATGTAGAACTAAATATCTTCGGAGTAGTGAAGCAGAGTTACTAAACCAGCCTTCCGAAATGCCTTTACAAAAGAAGACGAAGTAGATTACCTAGAATTCGTATCGAGAACAGCTGCCAACATGAGTAATGTAGAAGTAAATATCCTAGGAGTGGTTAAGCAACTTAAATCACTTAATAAAAGTAAGTTTTCTTGTCCAGACTGCATACCAATTAGGTTCCTTTCGGAGTATGCTGATGCATTAGCTCCACACTTAACAATCGTATACAACCGTTCGCTCGACGAAAGATCCTTAGCCAGAGACTGGAAAGCTGCACAGGTCACACCAACATTCAAGAAAGGTAGTAGGAGTCATCCACTAAATTACAAGCCCATATCGTTAACATCAATATGCAGCAGGATTTTAGAACATATATTGTGTTCCAACATTACGAATTACCTCAAAGAAAACGGTCTATTGACACACACTCAACATGGGTTTAGAAAACACTGTTCCTGTGAAACACAACCAGTTTATTCACATGAAGTTTTGAGTGCTATTGACAAGGGATTTCAGATCGATTCCGTATTTCTGGATTTCCGGAAAGCTTTTGACACTGTACCACCGAAGCGACTCGTAGTGAAATTGCGTGCATATGGAATATTGTCTCAGTCATGTGACTGCATTTGTGATTTCCTGTCAGAGAGGTCACAGTTCGTAGTAACTGACGGAAAGCCATCGAGTAAAACACAAGTGATTTTTGGCGTTCCCCACGGTAGTGTCATAGGCCCTTTGCTGTTCCTTGTTTATATAAAGCATTTGGGAGACAATCTGAGCAGCCGTCTTCGGTTCTTTGCAGATGACGAAGTCGTTTAACGACTAATAAAATCATCAGAAGATCAAAACAAAGTGCAAAACGATTTAGAAAAAATATCTGAATGGTGCGAACAGTGGCAGTTGACCCTAAATAACGAAAAGTAAGTCCAAAAAGGAACTCGTTCAACTTCTGTTACACGATAAATCAGTCTAATCTAAAGGCCACAAATTCAACTAAATACCTAGGTATTATAATTACGAACAACTTAAACTGGAAGAAACACATAGAAAATGTTGCGGGGAAGGTTAACCACAGACTGCGTTTTATTGGCAGGACACTTAGAAAATGTTACAGACCTACTAAGGGGACTGCCTACACTACGCTTGTTCGTCCTCTTTTAGAATACTGCTGAGCGGTGTGGGATCCTTACCCGATAGGACTAACGGAGTACATCGAAAAAGTTCAAAGAAAGGCAGCACGTTTTGTATTATCGCGAAATATGGAGAGAGTATCACAGAACTGATACAGGATTTGGGCTGGAAATCATTAAAAGAAAGGTGACGGAATCTTCTCACGAAATTCTAATCAACTTTTCCTCCGAATTCGAAAATATTTTGTTGACACCGACCTATACAGGGAGGAACGAACACAACGATAAAATAAGGGAAATCAGAGTTCGTACTGAAAGATACAGGTGTTTATTCTTTCCGTGTGCTATAAGAGATTGGAATAATAGAGAATTGTGAAGGTGGTTTGATGAACCCTCTGCCAGGCACTTAAATGTGATTTGCAGTGTATTCATGTAGATGTAGATGTAGATGTAGATATCGGTTTGGTATGGCTTTTTGTCGTTGCTTTTCACGTGTTTGCGGCCTCTGTCTCGTTATGTTGATAAATGTGGCCCCACTCTTGCGTTACTGAATGTTCAGAGAACGGTGCCTCCTTATTCTTCCCGAGAAGACTTACTGCATCTGTCCGATAAGTTTGTTTAGTTTTTGGGCATTCTTTTCCATGTTTATGATGCCAGTCCTCACTAAAAAAAAAAATTGTAGTGTTACGTCCTGTTGATGACGGTTGGGTACCTTATGACATCAGTTTTGTGCAAAAAGATAGGAGACTTCTATATTTAATCCTTACGGAGATTTACGGACATCACATACTGAAAGGTGTTGGTTAGATGACTTGGGGGAAGAGACCAAACAGCGATGACATCGGTCGCATCAAATGAGGGGGTGATAGGGAAGGAAATCTGCAGTGCCCTTTCAGAGGAGCCATCCCGGCAGTTGTCTGAAGCGATTTAGGGAAATAATGGAAAACCTAAATCAGGATGGCCGGACTCAGGTTTGAAACGTCGTCCTCCCGACTGCGAGTCCGGTGTGCTAACCACTGCGCCACCTCACTCAGTCTGTAAAGCGTGTATTCCTCACTTACAAGTCAGCACTGTGTCAATTCTGTACATCCCGGTTTACGTTAGTTCTAATTATAATTTTGTATGTTCCTTAGATCAACGGTTAGTTGACTGTAGATGTGACTACAATGTCATGAAACTAGTAGTGATTAATAAATCATTTTGGCACATCTGTTGCGTTTTCCTACAGTTAAAAAGTATTATCAAAGCTATGAATAAGTCTCTTACCAAATGATTTGCTATTAAGAAGTTACAGGGCAATAAGTCATAAATAAAAAAGTATTTTGAGAACGTCAATAAACTTTAAATGAATTAGGCGTATACATACTTATGACTATGTTACTTGGCACCATCTGTCATCTTATAGTTTGATTGTTTTACATAATCTGTGTTATAGATTTTAACACAAAGTGTGAAAGACAATCATGCCTGTCACCTTGTCGTTTGATTGTTAGTTGTGCGCCGGAGAACTGGTACTTACATGCCTATTATGATTATCCATAAAAAGCTTATCCTCTTTTTCATAAGTCATATTACCCTTTTTTAACACTTTAAGATATCGACTTATTGTGTCTCGACATATTTAAGTCTTTTTGACTGTTTGTGTCGTAGGTACTGCTGCAGCTAGAGACTGGGAGAGCAGACAGCGGTTTCAGATACTCGCAGTGGGGTGCAAGCACACAGAAGCGGGCTGGAGGCACACTATGTGATCAAAAGTAGGCGGACACCTAGATGAAAATGACTTATAAGTCCTCAGCTGAGGATGCGGATAGGAGGGGCGTGTGGTCAGCACAGCGCTCTCCCGGTCGTCATGATGGTTTTCTGTGACCGGAGCCGCTACTATTCGGTCGAGTAGCTCCTCAATTGGCATCACGACGCTGAGTGCACCCAGAAAAATGGCAACAGCGCACGGCGGCCTGGATGGTCACCCATCCAAGTGCCGGCCACGCTCGACAGCGCTTAAATTCGGTGATCTGACGGGAACCGGTGCAACCGCTGCGGCAACGCCGTTGCCAACAGGAGGTACAAAGGATTAAAAATCGAGTCTTGACTTTCGTTTGTGAGAAGATTATGATCACTTCCAGACATAAAATTGCTACGTTTCTTTGGCCGTCTTTCCGTGATCTTAATAAGCTTGAAATAAATGACAAGCAGGAAATTCTTAGCAATGTGCGACAAATGTGTGATACTTACGCAGGTACAACATGCAATTATTAACATAATCGTTTTTGCATAGTTACTGGATAGTATATTACAGAGAAACTGGAATGTTATATTTCGTATAATATTTCATTAATGTAAAACACTTCGTTTTTACGGGAACGTTTCGATGATTTTCACATCAGTTCTGTATTACTTGTCTCTTTTGTATATTATCATAGATCCTTCAAGTACTGTGTCCTCACCACCCAGAACGAGAGATCGTTTCAAGGAGTGGAGCAACAACAGATCATCCGCAGGAGATGAAGTAGATCTCTACATTTTAATGCACCTCGGAAATGATTATGATATCTTAAAGTGATGGAGCAGAAATGAAACAAATCTGGCAGGCCTGGCTGCAGTTGCAAGAAGTATTTTATGCATCCCAGCAACAAGCGCACCTAGTGAAAGATCTTTTAGTAAAGCCGACATGTTACTAACAAATCGTCGCAGCCAATTAAATCCGGAACGCGTTAGTGATTTACTGCTGCTCACCAATAACTATAATTTTGTTTCTGTTGCAAACAAGTGATAAGTATGACAAGTTACGTCTGTAAACGTTTAATGTTCTTTGTATACTTTCTTTATGAAGATGGTTGTCTTCTAGATATCAGGGACAGCACTTATGTTTCCTATTAATGAAAGGAAAAATACATATTGTGTTTGAAAATGAGACTCGTCTTCTGTCCGCGATTGTATTGAAATATAATTTTACTTTCGAAGAGCTTTATGAATTTAGTTGTGTCACGTACTAGTTCTTGGAAACGTTACTTTTGTATTAAAAGAGAGAGAGAGAGAGAGAGAGAGAGAAATATACTGTGTGTGTGTGTGTGTGTGTGTGTGTGTGTGTGTGTGTGTGTGCGTGTGCGTGTGTGTGTGTGTGTGTTCGAGAGAGAGAGAGACAGAGAGAGAGGCGTTGGATTTGTACAGTACAGTGCAGCGAGCTGGGGGGGGGGGGAGGGGGGGGGGGAGGCGAGGTGAGATGTCAGCGGTGGCCGGTCATGCTCGGTTATCCGCGTGTCCGGAATAGGGACAACAGACATGGGGCGAGTACGTATCCGAGCCGGGCCCGGACACGATTGGCTTGGTCCCCCCATCAACAGGTGAACCGTGACCGGTCGAACATGGAGCGTTGCAGCACTCTACTATACAGCGTGGTCCATTCATAGTGACCCGGCACAATATCTCACGAAACAAGCATCAAACGAAAAAACTACACAGAACGAAACTCGTCTAGCTTGAAGGGGGAAACCAGTTGGCGCTATAGTTGGCCCCCTAGATGACACTGCAGTAGGTTAAACCAGGGCCGGCCAAACGCTGCACAGTGTGCAGACGTGCAGAAGTGCTGCACACGTGCGCACGTGTGCGACAGCGAGTGACAGCGACATCTGTTATCAGACACGTGTCCTAAATGAACGGCGGCGGCTCCACTTCCCTGTTTATGTGGTACAAGCAAGAGCCCAACATACCCAGTCTTGTTTACCCCTGGTAACCGTAACCTTAACAGAGCTGTACTGAGAAATGGCAGGTACTGTGAAAAAGCAAAGGACGGGAGATCTATGTTCTCAGTCGTTTAAAAATTACTGGGAACTGCAATTCCTTTTTTGTAGCCATTGGTGAAAACTCAGTGTTTGCTATGCCGCCGAATAATAGGCAGCCAGCGTATGTTTTCAATTGAAAGACACTGCAATACATATCACAAAGACGAGTGTAGTGTGCTCAAGAGTGAAGAACGGCAAGCAAAATCAAATGTCCTTAAGAAAATGGTTGACACATCAACTCGATTATCATTTCTTATGACCAGTGATAAACGTGTTTGGATTTATTCCTTTCATAATTAAAAATTATTGTTTACTGTGCATTAGTGCCTTATTCAGCTCCATGTTACATTATTATCAGGAAAGTTCGTCATTAAGCCGATTGTTCCAATGTATACTAACATTTAGGTTTTTTTAATGTGTGAAGGGCTACGCTCAGCTGAAGTCGATTCATCTAATTGTCGGTTATTATGCAGATTTCAGAAGGAGCTGATGAAAGATGTAACAATAATGGTATTGAAATAACAGGTGATCATCGAGAGGTCTGCGGGTATCATTCTGTTTAGAGGTCAGTGAGACAGAAATTATGTGGGTGCAACTGAGGGCACCGAGAATTAGTTATAGGAAGCCTTGCATTAGTTTAATGTTATTTGAAATCGTGAATAAGGTTCGTTGGACTTCACTAAGTGCTCTCTTTCTTAAATACTAGATCAAAAACATTACTCGTATTTACGTGCCGTCAGTCAAGATGCCTTAGTAAAAACCCACTGTTGTTAACTGTATTACTTGTCTTATTGGGTTAAACTGTTAGCATAAAAGTAGACGCCTCAATGAATAGACTGTGACAGTATCAAATGTTGAATACGCGAAATACCTTCCCATGGTTGGCTTGCAAGCTAGAATGCGCCGGTACAGAGTATCCCAGCAAGTGGATAAAGCGACATCCGTGGGCAGAAACAAGCACTACATTAACGCTAACGGCTGCAGCGTGCACGCTGTGACCCGGAAGTTGCCCATGTGCAGGAGCACCGCACGCGTGCAGAATTCATGGCCGGCCCTGGGTTAAATGGATATCAACTGCGTTTTTTAAAATAGGAACCCCTATTTTTTATTAAATATTCGTGTAGTACGTAAAGAAATATGAATGTTTTAGTTGGACCACTTTCTTCCCCTTGTCATAGATGGCGCTGTAATAGTCACAAACGTATAAGTACATGGCATTACGTAACATTCCGTCAGTGCGGACGTTATTTGCTTCGTGATACATTACCCGTGTTAAAATGGGCCAATTGCGGAAAAGGTCGATATCGTGTTTATGTATGGCTATTGTGATCAAAATGCCCAACGGGCGTGTGCTATGTATGCAGCTCGGTATCCTGGATAACTTCATCCAAGTGTCCGGACCGTTCGCCGTATAGTTACGTTATTTAAGGAAACAGGAAGTGTTCATCCACATGTGGAACGTCAACCACGACCTACAACAAATGATGATGCCCAAGAAGGTGTTTTAGCTGCTGTCGCGGCTAATCCGCACATCAGTAGCAGGCAAATTGCGCGAGAATCGGGAATCTCAAAAACTTCGGTGTTGAGAATGCTACATCAACATCGATTGCACCCGTACCATATTTCTAATCACCATAAATTGCATGGCGACGACTTTGAACGTCGTGTACAGTTCTGCCATTGGGCACAAGAGAGGTTACGGGACGATGACAGATTTTTTGCACGTGTTCTATTTAGCGACGAAGCATCATTCACCAACAGCGGTAACGTAAACCGGGATAATATGCACTATTGGGCAACGAAAAATCGACGATGGCTGCGACAAGTGGAACATCAGCGACCTTGGCGGGTTAATGCATGGTGCGGCATTATGGAAGGAAGGATAATAATGTTCTCCCGATGTTACTACAAGATGTTTCACTGCATAACAGAATGGCGATGTACTTCCAACATGATGGATGTCCGGCACATAGCTCGCGTTTGGTTGAAGCGGTACTGAATAGCTTATTTCATGACAGGTGGCTTGGTCGTCGAAGCACCATACCATGGCCCACACGTTCACCGGATCTGACGTCCTCGGATTTCTTTCAGTGGGGAAAGTTGAAGGATATTTGCTATAGTGATCCACTGACAACGACTGACGACATGCGTCAGCGCATTGTCAATCCATGTGCGAACATTACGGAAGGCGAACTACTCGCTGTTGAGAGCAATGTCGTTACACTTATTGCCAAATGCATTGAGGTTAACGGACATAATTTTGAGTATTTATTGTATTAATGTGGTATTCACAGGTAATTACGCTGTAACAGCTTACGTTCTCAGAGGAGGAGGAGGAGATTAGTGTTTAACGTCCCGTCGACAACGAGGTCATTAGAGACGGAGCGCAAGCTCGGGTGAGGGACGGGTGGGGAAGGAAATCGGCCGTGCCCTTTAAAAGGAACCATCCTGGCATTTGCCTGAAACGATTTAGGGAAATCACGGAAAACCTAAATCAGGATTGCCGGAGACGGGATTGAACCGTCGTCCTCCCGAATGCGAGTCCAGTGTGCTAACCACTGCGCCACCTCGGTCGGTTACGTTCTCAGAAATGATAAGTTCACAAAGGTACATGTATCACGTTGGAACAACCGAAATAAAATGTTCAAACGTACCTATGTTCTGTATTTTAATTTAAAAAACCTACTTGTTACCAACTGTTCGTCTAAAATTGTGAGCTATATGTTTGTGACTATTACAGCGCCATCTATCACAAAGCGAAATAAGTGGTCCTATTAAAACATTCATATTTCTTAACGTACTACACGAATATGTAATAAAAAGGGGGTTTCCTATTTTAAAAAATACGCAGTTGATATCAGTTTGACCTAAGGCAGCGCCAGCTAGCGGGCCAACCATAACGCTATCTGGTTTCCCCCTTCAAGCTATGCAAGTTTCGTTCTTTGTAGCTTTTTCGTTTGACGCTTATTTCGAGAGATATTTTGCCCGGTCGTGATCAATGGACCACCCTGTATAGACCACCGTACCGTACAGGGCGTATGAGCGGCCCATCACAGTTGCTGCCCTGCAAGACTGGGCAGCTGCCGCCACCCTTAGTAGAACACTGGCGGCGACGATAAATCGCACTCAGGGACGATATTCGAAAACTCGGGCTGGCCGCACCGAAGAACGTTGTTTTGATGTGGGATAATACAGGATTCCACGTCCTGCTAAGAGGAAACGCATTATCTCTGTTAATTATATTATCCGCCAACCTAATTTCAATTGCTGCTTTCTAGAAACTGTTCCAAAAAGCGGAAATGTTGGCAGCTATCACAGTTTCGTCAAATCTCATACCGTGTCCCCCATTTAAGCAGTGTTCTGCTACTGCCGATTTTTCCGGCTGTTGTAGCCTCGTATGACGGCGATGCTCCACACACCTGTCATGAACTGTGCGAATCGAACGACCGATGTAGGCCTTCCCACATTGGCTCGGAATTTTGCATACACCGGGTTTCCTAAGCCCCTAATCATCTTTCACAGGGCCGAGTAGTGCCCTAATCTTAGAAGGTGGACGAACACACTCTTCATGTTAAAATTCCGTAGCACTTTGGGACTTAACATCTATGGTCATCAGTCCCCTAGAACTTAAAACTACTTAAACCTAACTAACCTAAGGACATCACACAACACCCAGTCATCACGAGGCAGAGAAAATCCCGGACACCGCCGGGAATCGAACCCGGGCGCGGGAAGCGAGAATGCTACCGCACGACCCCGAGCTGCGGACTCCGTAAAATTCTTCCTACCTTAAACGATATGCCCCCAGCATAAGGGATCTAAACTACATCTACCTCTACATCTGCATCTGCATGGTTACTCTGAAATTCACACTTACGTGCCGGGCAGAGGGTTCATCGATCCATTTTCATACTACTTCTCTCCAATTCCACTCTCGAATCGCGCGCGGGATGAAGGAACACCTAAATCTTCCCGTTCGAGCTCTTTCTCTTATTTTATTATGATGATTATTTCTCCTTACGTAGGTGGATGTCAAAAAAATATTTTCGCATTCTTAAGGGAAAGTTGGTGACTGAAATTTCGTAAATAGATGTCGCCGCAAAAAAAACCTCCTTTGTTTCAGTAACTGCCACCCCAACTCGCGTATCATATCAGTGACACTCTCACCCCTCTTGCGCGATAACACGAAACGAGCTGCCCTTTGCACTTTTTCGATGTCCTCCGTCAATCCTACCTGGTAAGGATCCCACACCGCGCAGCAATACTCCAGTAGAGGACGAACAAATGTAATGTAGGCTGTCTATTTAGTAGGTTTGTCGCATCTTCTAAGTGTTCTGCCAACAAAGCGCAGTGTTTGTTTTGCCTTCCCCACAATATTATCTATGTGGTCTTGCCAATTGAAGTTGCTCGTAATTGTAATTCCGAGGTATTTAGTCGAACTGACAGACCTTAGATTTCTACGATTTACCTTATACTATAAATTTATCGGATTTCTTTTAGTACCCATGTGGATGACCTCACACTTTTCTTTGTCCAGTGCCAATTGCCACTTTTCGCACCATACAGAAATGCTCTCTAGATAATTTTGTAATTGGAATAGCTTCGTCTGATGATTTCACTTGACGGTAAATTACAGCGTCATCTGCAAACAATCTAAGGGGGCGGCACAGATTGTCACCTAGATCATTTATGTAAACCAGGAACAGCAGAGGGCTTATGACACTACCTGGTGGAACGCCAGATATCATTTCTGTTCTGCTCGATGATTTACCATCACTACGAACTGTGACCTCTCTTGCCACCAAGCTATGTTCGTGCAGCTCCAGTGATTGTCCAAACTTCATAGCCCGACGAATCTGCTTCTCAGAGTAACGATTTTTCTTTCAAACAGCCTTCAAATGCGCAAGTTCTTGTGTTGGATGATACCTTTTTCGTCTGGCCACATGGACGTTATGCTCTCAATAGATTTTTGGACCAACTGTCTTCATCCCCGCGTTAAATTTACCGTGGAAGTTGAAAGTGATGGGATACTTCCGTTTTTAGATGTTACGGTTTATAAAAACCAGATGGTACTTTGGGACATAGTGTTCACCGGAAACCGACGCACACGGATCGCTATGTGCATTCTAAGAGTTGTGATCCACCACACCAACGCAGTGACGTCCTTAGGACTTTGGTACGCAGAGCATAAGCCATTTCCGACTCGGACAGCTTAACACTGTATGGAAGATGTGTAAAGGCTTTATAGCGACACCTCTGCAGCCTGTTCGAAACAACCTTGGCGACGTGTGGGCGATGATATACCCTGCAGCATTCTCGTCCTCAAGAGAGCAGACATTCTGTTTGATCGGTCGTGCAGGATCGTACAACCACGTCACGTCCTTGAGTGAGTAAATGGGCTTGTTTACAACTAGAGAAGTATCTATTCGTATTGTCTGATGTTATCTGGAAGCACCGTATTATTTGATTTCGTCTGGAAGCATTGCAGACTGTGTGTACGGCAACCACTGCTATGGATCCCTTTGACGTGAGAGCAGAGAATGCTGCGCCGAAAGTCTGGTACAGCATCACGATGCAAGTATCCATGTGTGGAGGCTACGAGGAGAACAAACGTTACCAGGCTGCACCCGTCATCGTCATACAGATCGAGTATGTCACGTGACATTAGAGCATGCCACTGGGGAAGAAACACGATCAGCCTTGATTCGAATAGCTGATAATTTTCAAAGGAACGCGATACATTTCTTAGGCGTTCAGACTGTTGGCTGCGCCCTATCCTTGAGATCTCCGTGACGCTATAAACAAGATAAAGAAGACTGTAAGCTTCCCATCCTATTCTTACCTACCTTGATACAGAGGCTGTGCGACTGTTGCTACCACCACGTTGTCGAGATCTCTCGCCGATTAAATCGATTAAATACGTACGGGTTGTCCTCAGACCATTCGCAAGGCACAGCAGTTGGTGAACTCTAGCATAGGGCTGAAACAGCGTAGAACAACACGCGCATATCTGTCATCCACGTTCAGTTGAACTTTGTACCCAGCCGGGTTAGCATCATTTTCGTTGACTGAGGTGGCAGCTGTAACTGTTTAATTTGGCACTCTTTACAACTATAATAATGTATCCTTCCCACATAGAGGAAAATTTCTTACTTGCGCCCTTCCTGGAGCTGCAACTTTTATGTCCAGTAGTTTACAATACTGGGAGACAGTTCTGCTTCTTACATAAAACTAACGCTGTGTTCTCACAAACAGACAACATTAATATACGATCAAACAATCCACGAATCCGCTGCTGCTTCATAGTACTAACGCGGTAAGACATGTAGCCACTGTCCGGTTCGGTGACTGGACTGTTAGATCTACTAATACGCTGAGAGAAACCGAAGAATTAGCACCATCCAACGAGAAACCCTCTGTGTTATCGTTACTTTGTGTGCTTGTGATGAAAAGCTTATCATTTACATATTGTAGCACCTATCACGCCTCACGACAACGTGATGTTGTTGCATGGTGTCTTCATGGCGTTGCATTTTTAATGCCGGCTGTGTCTTTACAGACTAAGTTTCAAACCTAATCTATTCGCCATCACAATCATACAGAACCAGTATCGCTCAAACAGAACTCTTATGTTTAATAAGATCGATTTTAACACTGCATCTCAGTCTTGCATAGTTAGAAAAGTTCTCAATAGCTGACAATACTGGTGGAGGCTTACGTAACATTGCTCACAAACTTCGCTTTATCGACATCAGACATTGCTGTTTTCTCCAACACCACGTGAATTTTGAGTACAATTCCAAAAAGTTCGAGACAGTTGTTTTTATCCCTGCAGTAACCTGCAACAAATCATACTTACAGTTTCAGGATTAGTCCACGTAAAAAGTTCCTACTGCCTGTCTAACTTTGTATTTGATTCGTCATAAATTAAACAAATGCAAATTGTGGCTTTGAAAAGTAAAGTAATGACATGGAAGTTACATTCCTATCTCTTAGCTTTCTCTCGTCTTCTAGTCTAGACTACCTAAAATTTAGACATCGAAGAACTGCGGGTTATTTTTCCATTCTTTGGTGCAAAGGGAGCTTATTTGTAAACCTTGAAAAATTAAAAATGGACACCAAGTTTAGAACGAATACCTCCTTATTTGAGGTGTACCGCGATACAAGTAAAAGAAAAATTTTTAAAAAGAGGAAAGGTGGCCTTTCCTCACCCACGCTTATGACATAAATATGAAAGAAAAAATGCACACAAAGCGCTGTACACAGTGTGTCGCGATGCTTTCGGAAAACGTTAAAACGAAAAGTCTTAGCCAATAAACAGTAACTACGAGGAAACAACCAAAATGCGTATAGCTACTGCTAACTTCCTGTATATGAAATAAAACTGTTGTTCTCACATCCAAGGGTCAACTGTAAACACGTTCTCCCCTGAGTTATTGATAACAACGTGAAACAAGCAGAAGAATAATTAAATATAACCTCCTACAAAAATACACTGAAAAATTCAATTTCACAATACAATTTACGGAAATCCCACACGTTGTTACAATTTGTTTCGTAATTGCTTCAGCAATTCCGGCAAGGCAGTAACACACAATGCTCCGAAACGTTCGCAGAAGAGTCATAATTTGTTTCTCGCAACCCCGGTCCTCATCCCCCCACCTCCGAGACAATGGAACAATAGATAACGGAGAGAGAATACGATGTTATTCATTTTACCAACTGCTCAACACACACCATTGTTCTTTCTTGTATTCCTTTGTGCTATATCTGTGTGGACACGATTTAATGTTCGCTCCGCAACTGGAAATAAAAATAAATAAATGTCGTGTGATCAGGGCCTCCCGTCGGGTACACCGTTCTCCGGATACAGGTCTTTCGATTTGACTTGCGCGTCGAGAGGTATGAAATGAGGATGAGTGAGACAATATAGCACCCAGTCCCTGAGCGGAGAAAATCTCCGACCAAGCCGGATATGGAACCCGGGCCATTAGGTTTGACATTCTGTCGGGCTGACCAATCAGCTACCGGGGGCCGACAACTGGAAATAAACAACGGTCAGTTTACACGTACAAAAAAAAAAAAAAACAGTATTCATAATTCTTTGTAAAAGGTAGCGTGCCGTCCAGCCAACAGGGAGATCTTCAAAGAAGGAACAGTAACTAGAATACTGAAGAGGGTTGGAAAAGGATTTGCGAAGAAATCAGGATACACTGACTAATGTCCTCACTAATCATACGAAAATCTTCAGGAGCTCTTCTCTGAGGAGACCTGAAAGTGTAATATTCCGAATACGAACCGAATGCCTTGTGTAAGAAAGCGGCATTGTCGACCCTAATCTCCCGTCGTGTTAGCATAGTCTTCATGAAAGGCGCCAAATAACAGGAACACGAAAAATCGAAAGACAAAAGTGAGTATCACTGTCTAGTGAGTTTCTGTTATTCTACATATCATGGTTCTCACAGAGATCGTACTTCACAAACGTACAACACTATTACTAAATAAATAAATAACTTAAAATGTATCATATCATTTGAGGATCGTATCCTAAGGAAACTATCCAGTTTTGTGCGTTCGATTAGAAAAATTCCAAACGCTCCTGCAATTTAATCATGTGTATTGAAGAGAGATTTCAATACAGCAAAATCATGGCACAGATACAGGCAGAAAATAGTACAATGTAGTGTTTTGGTAACATTAAGCTTTCTCGTTATTTTAGTGAAATCCTAATTATTTTTCTACTTACAGGTTCCTTTTACAAATTATTTGAAATCAGTCGTTATAACTTTCAAATAAGAGCTTAATGGCACTGATCAGAATGTATCAAAACGGATGAAACAGAGAAAATTATTCACCGGGAAGCGGCAAAATACTCCTTGGTTCTGGAGTCACACAACAGAGTAGCAGCCAAAACAAGTCGGTGATACTGACAATAATTATTTATTCCGTTAAAGTTCAGTAATTGTCCTGTAATTTACTTCTTTCTATTTTCTAAAAAAGATTTGCTTAGTATGTAAAGTGTTAGTCCAAAAACTCGACTCTTTTACGTATTTTTCGGAAAATACTCACTGTTTTCTTCCGTTGCAAATGTGTCATATGTAGAGGATTCTGCTTAGAGTTACATAACAATGCAGGTCCTTTAAGAGCATAATTCTACATATTTCTTCCAGCTTTATTATTATAATATACTGGTTACAGTCGGGTAGCTGAAGAGAAATCTGTTGCAAGAAATTCTTCCCACAACGTTCAACAAGCAAGCTCTGAGGGAGAGCACATGAAGTAATCATGTGAAACTTGAAAGAGCTGAACCAACCCACCTACGCGGCCGAGGTGACGTCCCGTGACTACCTGAAGTTCTGACTCACCGAGCTCTCCTGAGCGACCACTTCCGCTGTTACTGTTTCGCTGCCGAAAGCGCCATCCTCCATGCCTTTATTATGCCCTGACGTCTAGAGGTCATTTCAGCATTACCCCAGGTCACGTAAGAAACAGATTGATCGTCCTGACGGCGGAACAGGCAACCGTAAAAATAGTTTTCCCCTTTGGTCAACAGATGTCGCAGGCGACGCTACAATGCTGACTGACCTGTTCATGTCGCGGAATTGGCAACGCTGTATCTTCGGTGACGTGAATGACGCTGATTGGCGTTCAACTAGAGCGCTGCTCGCGAAATGCATTCGTCACACAGCTAACTGTAGCTCATGATCGGCTGTGGTTTTTCCCGAGAATCGACGAATGTAGATTATCTCCTGTAATTGTACAAACCAATTCTTCTGTAGGGATACTTCTCACAATCACATGCGAAATGAAATAAATGAAAAGTAACACACAAACATTTCTCGCGAGTTACTGTTTAAATGCAGACTATATTGCAGTCGCGTAGGTTTTACACTCGCCTTCCATGTCGTCTATTTTCTCTTTGCTATACAGCTCTTTTGATATGGACTATGGTGGAAAAAAAGATCTCCACGTGCAAATTAATACTAGAAAGTTTTCAAAATCCGCACTCGGTTATGATGCGAATTAAGGATGGACATATTTCAATGACAGTCATTTCAAATTTAAATTCTTTTAATTTGCATGTAACTTATCGTAAATGATATAAGAGTGGTACAAAACGATGGATTTTGGATTGTTGTTGAAAGGAGGCTGCAAACGCGATAATATACAAGTGAAAGCGTGGTTTTCTAGCATATTTTGGCGATGTCAACTTTGAAGAGCCACAGACGGCAAACCATAATTATGTTAAAAATGTACTTTGTACAGTTTAAACATAACCCGCAAATATTCGCAACAGACGTACGCTTTTATCTGCAACACAGTTACTACTGGAGATATCCGCACTCGCGCAGACCTCTTACTATAATAAGTAGTGTTGTTTTCGAGTGAAAGCTGTGTGAGGATTATTAGCGCACAGATAAAAAAAATTAAAATAGGCAGCGTCTATAGTTTGCATGCTATGCTCGTTCTCTTCTATTCTCCTCCCTTCATTCCAGTATGAACGCTTGTTCACAGATACAAACGAATGGCAGTGAACATTGGCGAATTATCTATGAATGCTCGTTTGCAGCAGTGTAAACGAGAATTTACACTCGTTCACTTCGTTCGCTTTACTATATACCAGGATTTAGAGGGACCGATGACCTAGCAGTTAAATGACGGCTATTATTCATTTATTTCACTGTTACGATTTCAGCTCTAGAGCCAGTTTCAAGTACCAAGGGAAAGGTCTTGTAAGGTAATGCTTCTTAAATTGTTTACCAAATGTTACCACACTATGCTTTGCATTTTGTTATCCATATCTTATATTTGTTTCAGTTTTCACATTGCACACAAAAATGCCTCTACAGCCAAAATTACGATAGTGAAATGAATAAACAGTTAAAAAAAGTCCAAATGGCAGCAAAGATTTCATTTAAAAATTATATGATATGATTCTTGTACAGGAAGGACTGCCACATTATATCAGAATACAAGAATACTTAAGGCTCTTTATTAATTCTCACTCGTAACTAATTTATTGATTTACCTGAATTTAAAATCCACTCCCGTGACCTTTCTATATCTTTGATGGGAAATCTGAACTTTTTTAGTTCAGGATTTGTCCGTCTACTTCTTCCACAGTTGATATACTCACAGGCTCTCAGCATGACGACTCGATCAACTACCATCGGTATGTCAGAAACAGCTGTACTTCATAGACGCCAAATGGTGGAAAGCTGCACGCGTTCAAACCATGTTGCCACACTTTTCACAGAACGGAGTGCCATCTAGTGGTTGATTCCACAAGTAAGGGTGTGACGCTGTTGCCGCCTGGTGGCCGTTCCCTGACAAGGGTTGCCTACTAGACCAAGCGATTGGGCGATCTGTTTCTTACGTGATCTGGGGCATTACGTAGCGGTGCCCAGACACTTTCGATCAGATAGCGTATGTGAATATCATCCGTGCGAATATCGGCGCGCGTTAGCCGGTCGCTTTTCGGGTTCGGGTTGGCGCATCGGTCCCAGATACAATCCGCCCGGAAGATGAACCACGTAAGCAGGTGTGCCAGCCAGCTTGAATGTGATTTTTAGGCGATTTCCCACATCCGACTAGAGGAATAGCGGTCTGGTACCCACGTTCCTCCTCAGTTACACAATACACAAACATTTCGAATACGTCCTCACACTTTCACATGGCTAACGCTAGACGCAATCACATGGGGCACACGAATTTCGTCCTGAGGGCAGGTCGTCCAGCCACTGTAGACCCCCTAGGTTGCCAAAGTAAGATTTAACAGGCAGACCCCGTTTAGGTATAGGAAGAATTCCGCCGGCCGCGGTGGTCCAGCGGTTCTATGCGCGCAGTCCGGAACCGCCCGACTGGTACGGTAGCAGGTTCGAGTCATGCCTCGGGCATGGATGTGTGTGATGTCCTTAGGTTAATTAGGTTTAAGTAGTTCTAAGTTCTAGGTGACTGATGACCACAGTAGTTAAGTCCCATAGTGCTCAGAGCCATTTGAACCATTTGATGAACTCCGAACAGGATGATGAGTGTATATGAATGATACGTGCGTTATACCTAATGTAGACCTTAGGGTGCCTTTCCCCAGTACTGCTTGCAAGGAGTGAAGCACGCTGCTGAAGTCTCCGTAAATGTTTCAGTTACATGTACATGGTTCATTTCTTTGAGGTTATATATACTTCAAAGCATTAGGGCAGCACAGAACGTTTGGAAGACCTATTTCTCTCCTTCGTTAGTCATCTAAAAAAGGCCGTCAAAGTACCACTCTTCTCTTCCAATATGAGAATTCCCACGTCCCTTACGCTAAAAATGCGGTTGTTGAACATCAACAGTATTTTGTAGCAAAGCAAAAAGCATTTGAAGACCCCTGTACGTAAGTACACTGGACAAGAAAATCAGCCATCCCTGGAGACATAAAGCTAGTACCGTGTAAGCCCGCCTCTAGCTCTGATAATGGTCTCCACTCGGCGAGGAAGAGTCTTCATGAATTCTGTATCCACCTGGAGCCACCGAACAGTGATTATATCGTGATATAATGCTATATAAAAAGCCGCGGTTTTCATAAATACGAGGTCGATTGCGACCAATCGATCTATTCCAACCAGATTGCTTCATATGAAAATTGTTTTGTTCGTTATGACCTAAATCCTGCGTGGTTCTGATGTAAAATGACAGGCACTTTTGGCCACTGCACAAAATTGCCTGAAATTATCCGTCTTTTCCTATAATGACCTTTTAATTATGCTTCCCTTTTCACATTTCTTCATATGGTTCAATTTTTCGAATTTGATTTTTTTTTAGGAATTATTCCCAGCTTTACTAACATGTACTGCGAGCCCGCACGACCTCTAATTCTCAGTGACATAATACGTTTTGTGAGGATTGCTTCCATCAGCCCTGGAATGAGAGAAATTATCATCTTAGTTGTGACTCCTTTTTCGAAAAACGTTTCGAAGAAACTGATGTATTTCAGTCGAGACAAGAAGTCAGAATTCCTCGCTTCTGCACGAAAGCACGAAAGAAGTTTGTATACGTCGGAGAGACCTGGAGACATTGGAAGGCTTCATATTGATTATGTAATGGCAAGGGATCGGTTGGTAGGGCATATTCTGAGACATCAAGGGATAACCAATTTAGTATTGGAGGGAAGCGTGGAGGGCAAACATCGTAGAGGAAAACCAAGAGATGAATACACTAAACAGATTCAGAAGGATGTAGGTTGCAGTAGATACTGGGAGAAGCTTGCACAGGTTAGAGTAGTATGGAGAGCTGCATCAAACCAGTCTCTGGACTGAAGACCACAACCACAACAATGGAAAGACGGAAATTTCGGAACCAGGTTTTAAACTGTAAGACAATGCCAGGAGCAGATGTGGACTCTGCCGGAATTTAATGGTTGAAACGGAAGAAATTTCAAAAAGGTAGGAAATTATACAGAACGGACCTGCGTAAGACGAAAAAAACAGAAGTTGTTAAGAGTTTTAAAGGCAGCAACAGGTAACGATTGACTGAAACAGAAGAAAACACATGGGTAGTTTTGAGAGATGAAACAATGAAGGCCGTACAGGATCAAATAGGTAAACATACATACCCTAGTAGAAATCTTTGAATATCACAGGAAATATTGAATTTAACTGATAAAGGGAAAAAATATAAAAATGCAGCCGGTGAAGCAGGAAAAAAATGAAATTGAAAGAAAGTTCAAAATAGCTAAGCACGAATGGCTTGACGACGCATGCAAAGGTATAGAAGCACGAATAACCGAGGGAAAAGTAGATACCGCCCACAGGTATGTTGAAAAGGTCTTTGGAGAAAAGAAAAGTAACTGTGTTAATATCAAAACCAATGCTAAGCAAAGAAGAGAAAGCTGAAAGGTGGAATGAATGTACAAAGGCATTATTCCAGAGAAATGAATTTCAAGGCAGAGCACTGACAGCGTACTGAAAGATCTAAGTCGAAACAAGCCACTGAAGTAGACGACATTCCGTCAGAACTTCTGCTATCCTTGGGAGACCCAGCCATGACAAAACTATTCCATCTGACGTGCAAGTTCTATGACACGTGGGGAAAATAAGCTCAGACTTCGAGAAGGATGTAACAATTCCAGTTCCAAAGAAAGCACCGAACTGTCAGTTTTGTAAGTTATGCAAAATATTGAGACGAATTATTTCAAGAAGAATGGAAACTAGTAAAAGCCGACCACGAGAAAGATCAGTTTGAATTCCAGAGAAATGTTGGAACACGCGAGGCAATAGTAACTCTTCACCAGACAAGTGCTTCAGTGTAGATTCGCCCTGGGTTTCTACTTGCAATGACCATGTGTTTGAAGGAATGAGTATAGGTAAGGAAGAAGTGAGCGGTTGGGGTCGAATAGCTGACTTAATGTAAAACTTGATCTTCTCTCTATCCTTGTCCGTCATCCCTGCTATTTTAAGCATGCAGAAATAGCAATCACCTACGTAATTGCTCGGTTTCTTCCATATCATTGAAATAACAAAAGTCATTGCAACTTTACATTTTTTGCTCTACCCAACCATTATGACGAGACGAACAGGCCACACAGACAGTATGTGGTGGCCATTTTAGGTCCTGATCACCGAACTTGCAGCCGAAATAAAGATCATCAAATTTCTTCACTACGGGTGTCACATGTTGTCTGCATTATGTTATAGTGTACTCCCCACAGATGTAGCAAAACTTATTTGGGTAATTTAAACATACTCGTGACAGTGAACGAACACTAACACAAATGCACCACTAGATCAAAACGAAACACTCAGTACAAGGCATATTTAAATCGCGCTGCTCGTACTCGATAATGCACAGCCAAACAAAGGAAGCATTTCCTCACGACCGATAAACACGAGGTGTTCAGGAGCAATAATGAGTCACACGCACTGTTCAACTTAAAGATGTAATTATGACCCTAATGAAAACGAAATGGAAATGGGACGTGTAGTCGGGGCAATTGACAATTCGTGAACTAATGACTTAATCTACCAGAATGTCAAAGACAAGAAAAGAGAGGTAAGACGATCAAATAGAATGTGTAGACGACATTTACAGAAATGTAAGAGAAACACGGACGCGTAGGCTTGAACTGTTTTCTCCCTCCGCTTTCTCCGAAATAGTGAAAGTATTAAATTGAATGGCACGTTTATAAAAGATGCAGACAACTTCATTTGATGGTGCTAAGTAATTCTGTTACCACTCGGTATTCTAGATTCTAAGTAAGTATGTATGTTCAGTACAAAGTACAGTATGACGATACTTCACCTCTTTCAGACCACCATCGATTAAAAGGAGTACAGCGGGGCCTATCTGACTGGTAGTAAAGATCGACGCCATTGTTTGGAGACCAATGACCGAATCATTCTCAGTGCGGATTGGACAAAAATTGATGCAGCATTCGTTAAATGGCCGGTAATATATCTCAGAGCCACTTTATACTTTGTCCAAAGAAATTAATGACCGAATACGGTATGTGTTCGGTCATTACGTCTCCCAGCAATTCGTTGTCGACTTCTCTGTTCCAGCTGTTGAATATTCTAAAACAAGGCCGACGAAAGAAAAGCATTAATGATAACAGGACACATGCACTATTTTAATCTTATGTAAAGTCAGCGAGAAATACATTGGTGTCCAAAATTAAAGCAACGAACTGAAGTTTTGCAAGGTTACGTTTATTTTGCGACAAAACCGTATAAATACGTGACAATAAAGTAGAAACAATGTAGCGAATGTTGCAACATGCATAAAGGTAGTCAAAAATGTTCTCCGTTTTTTCCAACTTTAACGATTTTGCATACACCTTCCGACAACTGGTTAATGTGATCAGTATGAGATGTGACCATCTCTGGCAGCAGTACAGGCCCTAAGACGATGGGGCATGTTATGCATCATGTCATCAGTCTCAAGTTGAAGCAATAACGCCCACTCTTACTGCAGACCAGCTGCAGTCTTGGAGAGTGATTGGTGGATGCTGACGTGATGGAAGCCGTCACCCTAGTGTATCCCAGACATGCTCTATGGGGTTCAAATCGGGAGAGCGAGGAGGCCAAGCCATGCGTGCAATATCTTTCGTTTCCAAGAAAACAACAACCACCTGTGCTCTATGAGGTCGCGCATTGTTGTCCATCAGTACGAAGACTGGGCCAACAACAACTCGCAACAACAACAAATGAGGTCCCAAGAGCTCGTCACGATACCTGAGAGCATTTAAACCTTGCCGATTCACCCGTACAATTTCATGAAGACAGGTGCGATTGGTAAACATCATCCCTACCCACAACATTAGGGATCCTCCAAGTCTCTTTCCACAATGTCTGAGTTCCAAAATCGTGTTCCACGTTCCCTCCAGATACGAATTCATCGACAATCACTCTCCAGACTGAATCAGGACTTATCTGTGGAAACATCAATGATCCACCATTGGACATTCCAGGTGGCATGTTGATGACTCCACTTTAGACATTCCGTCCTGTGAATACGCGTAAGAGTTAGACATACAGCAGATCTCCGACAATAAAGACCACAACTCCGAAGCCTTCTTCACACCGTTTGCCTCGATACAACAGGTCCAGTTGGTACAGCGAGCTCATTGCCAGTTGCCGTGCCCTTACAGTCAAATAACGGTCCCCTCTTCTGAGGTCCCACTTGGCCGGCCCTGCTCTGGTCTTCAGGAAACAGTTTCTGTCTCTATAAACTGTCGCCACATCCGAGAAACAACAGAACGATTGACATTAAGCCATCGGGACAAGACAGTTTGCCACTGTCCTGCTTCCTTTCTTTCTATGGCCCTCCAGCGCAGAGAGACTGGTAGGCATCTTCTCCGTGCCATACTGCACCGTCTGTGACTGCGTACGCAGCGATTGTGGATGTGGGTCTGTCCTGCAAATACTACCTCCTTTTGTAGGTGCCCTGGCGTCATCGTTACCACGGTTGTCCATTGACCGGAATACCGCCTTCCGTGCAGAACACGATAGTACAGATATCTGGTTAACAGTTTTTATGCTTACATGGTGAATTAGACACTGGATGGGAAATAGCGGTTTGTCGCTTTCATTTTGGACACCAGTTTAAGCACACGGGCAAACACTTAGAGAATAACTCAACTCTGCGGCCCAGAAAACGGAAAACAACTTAGAAGTGAGCTAGCGCTTCAAAAACGATAGAAATAAAGTTAGCCTTTTGTTTTAGCAAACAACTATTGCATATCTCTGACTTTATAGAAAGTTTTGATCTGAAATGCAGATAGCTGGTACCTCTCATAGGATGTCTACGTTTTACAATAACTATTTAAACAAAATTTGTGTGTACGTAATGGAAGTAGAAAAGGTGCACATACGCACTAGAGCAAGACTCTACTCTTAAAATCAATAAGAAAAACAGTATATTTTATAAAGAAACATCTCAGGTTATAGCTAAAAGTCATAATGCATGCAGAAGCCCAGAGGAGATCTTGGTCCAGCTGCTCATCAACAGATGTCAAACGGCTAACGATTATGTTACTGATGACGATGTTGTACTGTAGAATACTAATACACTACAGGCAATTTTTGTATATTTAGACTTTTCGTAATCAGTACAGTTTTTTTTTCTCCTGTTTCAATTCAAGAAGGGAGCACATTTTCTTCTTAGTTGCCAACTACATCAGACTAGAAACATGCGATGTTATTATTTGAAGCCATTTCTTCCTCAGCTGCTGTTTCAGTAATGCTTTCTCATACAGATAAAAATGGTTCAAATGGCTCTGAGCACTATGAGACTCAACATCTGAGGTCATCAGTCCCCTAGAACTTAGAACTACTTAAACCTGGCAGGATTCGAACCTGCGACCGTAACGGTCGCGCGGTTCCAAACTGCAGCGCCTAGAACCGCTTGGCCACACCAGCCGGCTAATACAGATAAGAACATATAGATACATCGAAAGAACATACAAATTAATGTAAGTGTAAAAGAATAGAGCCCTATATTTGTAAATAGTTAGATGATTTAAATGATCTGCCACTAATTACTACAGATCTCCTACTAGAACATGTAAAATGGTTCAAATTGCTCTGAGCTCTATGGGACTTACATCTCAGGTCATCAGTCCCCTAGAACTTAGAACTACTTAAACCTAACTAACCTAAGGACATCACACACATCCATGCCCGAGGCAGGATTCGAACCTGCGACCGTGGCGGTCGCGCGGTTCCTGATTGAAGCGCCTAGAACCACTCGGTCACAACAGCCGGCCTAGAACATGTAAAATTAAATAATTTCTAAACATTCATAGTGGTGTCTGTTTGTTCTATATCGTGTCTCCCTACCACTTTCGCGCAACGACGCTCTGAGAGTGTTTTTTAGGGAATTGACTAGTTTGAACCTGGGACCTGTTGCTGGCAAGGAGACGCCAGACGACACATGACATGTAGAATTCAGAAGAGTTCAGTGAGACTAGCGATGATATAACCAAATACTAAATGATCTCAGCGTCAGCTCCACTGCACTCCCTGTAAAAGAATCTTAATACTAACTAAATTTAGTGGAAAGGGTTCAAGGCTTTCCTATTTTTACTTAGCTGGTAAAATAACGTCGAAAAAGCAGTTAAGTTTACCACTGGAAATTTTATTCAACTCACAAAACATCGTTTATAAATTGCACTATTGATAATTGGAAATGTTTTAATACAGGATGGTAAAAACCAACTGCGTTCAACAAAAATGTGAACGAATATTCCCTGAATGGGTTTTCCAAGTTCTACCATCGATCGTAGGATGACCTATGCCATATCACATCTATAATCTAGGTTTAATTTAAGTTTCACAAAAGAGAAAAGTATCAAAATGGTCTACAGTGACCCTCAATTATCTTTAATTACTTATCGAACTTGTCGTAAATTACAATGGCTGATGTGGCTTCTCAATAACTATATAACAGAAAAATCATCGCGTTCAGATTTTTACTTCAAGTGGCAAATTTGGATACCATTAGCTTTAATTTACGATCGACACTAGTATTACGCAAAAGGGGGTGTAACAGATGAGACTTCTGCAGTTCTGAGGGAAGCCTTATGCGCTCAAAAATGCGGCATCGCGTGCGTTCATTACCTTGTCGGTGTTTAGGCAGCGTCAGGGCGGCAGCGGCCGGCGCAGCAGCCATCCAGCTCGCCGTCTCGGAACTAACTCTCGTCTAACTTCTCCTTACTACAATTTACCGAAGTGAGTTTAAAAAAACTATCTGGCTGTGTTTTTATCCGACCAATCAGAGTCTCAATGTTAACCTTAAGCTCCGCCTACAAAAATTCTGTCTATCCAATGAGAAACGTTATACTTTTCGTGGTGGGGCAATGTTTTTAAAGTTTGCAACGTAACAGAGAAGCTAAAAAGTCTCCCGCTAAAACCTGCAGCAGGTGTGGTCCTTTTAGCGTTATCGTAAGATCTATACTGTTCTTCTGGAGGGCTCTATCTTTTAACATGGGCTGGGGGGTGGTCCTTGACGTACCTGAGACGCGAAAAAGTCTCACGCTAAAACTTGCTGGTGGTAGTGGCCCTTTTTGTGTTATCGTAAAATCTGTACTGTTTTTCTGGAGGACTCTAGCTTTTAACATGGGCTGGGGGGTGGTCCTTGACGTAACAGAGACGCGAAAAAGCCTCACGCTAAAACGTATGGGTGGTAGACTTAGCGGTAGGCTGCCGTCGTGGGTGTCCAGTCCGTCCCTTATCGTAGGGCCTTCTAGCTTAACACGGTCCTGCTCTCGGCTTCTGTTCTCGTTTCTCCCCTCGGAACTGCGTCGGTCTCACGGTGGGAAGGTACGACATGCATTTCGGCATTCTTTTGTTAGTCTGTGGTATTCCATTTGCTCACTCACTACTCGTATTACTTTGGTTAATTTAATGTCACGATTTATTCGGAGCTATGTGACATACTACTGGATCTGCTTATCATGTCAGGGTTTTCATGGAAGGTGTTGGATTTGCCTAACACCTTACAAATTTGCTTTACATTATTGGCAACTGCCTCGCATGAACCCTTTGCCGAAACGAAATTTTTCCTTACCTACATGATGCATAATTGAATATCCATCTAAGCATTAACGCTAGCGTAGGTTTCCATATTCTGTCTTAAATAACGAAACGTTCTCGAAATTCTTACATCACAACTTCCACCTAACATTTTAATGTCCCATAAATGTTCGATAGGATTGATGTCGGGCGATCTGGGTGTCAAATCATTCGCCCGAATTGTCCAAAAAGTTCTTCAATCCAGTCGCGAACAGCTGTGGCGCGGTGACATGAGCCATCGTCATCCATAAAAATCCCATCGTTGTTTGAGAATGGCTACAAATGGCCTCCAAGTATCCGAACGTCCAGAGTACACAGTCCATTCCATGTAAACACAGCTCACTTCGTTACAGAGCCACGACTGGCTTGCACATTGCCTTGTTGACAACTTGGGCACTTGACTTCTTGGAGTCTGCGCAACACACGAACCCTACCATCGGCTCTTACGAACTGAAATCGTTATTCATCTGACCAGGACACGGTTCCCCAATCGTCTAGGGTGCAACAGAAGTGGTCATATTCCCTGAAGAGGCGCTGCAGGCGATGAAGTGCTGTTAGCAAAGGCACTCGCGTTGGTCGTCTGCTGCCATAGCCCATTACAGCCAAATGTCGCAGCACTGTCCTAACGGATACTTTCGTCGTACGTCCCACATTTATTTCAGTAGTTATTTCACGCAGTATTGCTTGTCTGCTAGCACTAACAACCATCGTTCACTGCGTTGTCCGTGGTGAGAGGTAATGCCTAAAATGTGGTATTCCCAGCACACTCTTACGACGGTGGATCTCGGAATAGTGAATTCCCTAACGATATCCGAAATAGAATGCCCCATTCGTCTAGTGCCAACTAGCAATCTGTGTTCGAAGACAGTCAGATCCCGTCGTGCGGCCATATTGAAGTCGAAAACGTTTTCACGTGAATCACCTGAGTACAAATGACAGCGCCGACAATGTACTGCCCTTTTATGCCCTGTGTACGCAAATCTACTGCCGTCTGTATAACTGCATATCGCTGTCGCATGATTTTTCCCACCCCGTGTAAAATTTATCACAAAATGTTGCTTCCACGCTAGTTTCAGAAACACGAGAGCACTCTTTTCTAAACGAGACATGCGCCATGTGTTCAAAAGTAACAGGAAATTTGTAATTCCATGTGTTGGAGAACTTGATTCCAGCGACCTTTTCATTGTATTGATAAACATGTCATAAAAGTATCCGTAGTGTGTTAGCCACATCGGATACATTGTGAGCAGACAAAAAGATTACATGCACTCATGCTCATAAATAAAGGATAATGCTGATATGTGGTGAAGCAACGCTCTGGTGGGCGGTTTGAGGATTTAAATCACCTCGAGGTATGACAATGCTGTGCATTTGACCTGTAGTCGTCGCACGGTGGCGCTGGCAGCAATCCACATACGCAGAGGTGTGTTGGTGCATGTCAGGGTACGGTGCAGCGAGTAAGTGTGCAGACGTTTTCAGACGTGCTAATGGTGACTGTGTGTTGAAAATAGCTCAAAGAAGACATATTGATGACGTTATGAGGAGTAGAATACTAGGGCTACTGGAGGCTGGTCAAACACAGCAGGTTATAGCACAGGCCCTCCGTGTGCCACGAAGTGTGATCTCAACATTATGGCAACGATTCCAGCAGACAGGAAACGTGTCCAGGCGCTACAGTACGGGACGTCCATAGTGTGCAACACCACAAGAAGAGCAATATCTCACCATCATTGCCCGCAGACGGCCACGGAGTACTGCAGGTAGCCTTGTTCGGGACCTTAGCGCAGCCACTGGAACAGTTGTCTCCAGACACACAGTCTACAGACGACTGAGCAGCCATGGTTTAATCGCCCGAAGACCTGCAAGGGGCATTCCACTGACCCCTGGTCACAGGAGAATCTGTAGTCAAGAACACAGTATATTGGAACACTGTTTTCAAGTTATGTTCATGGACGAGTCCAGGTATAGTCTGAACAGTGATTCTCGCCTTGTTTTCATCTGGCGTGAACCAGCAAGCAGATACTAACCCTTTAATGTCCTTGAAAGGGACCTGGATGGAGGTCGTGGTTCACTTGTGTGGGGTGGGAATATGACTGGTGCACCTACACCCCTGCAGGTCTTTGACAGAGGAACTGTAACAGGTGAGGTGTACCGGGACGTCATTTTGCACCAGTATGTCCATCTTTTCATGGGTGCAGTGGGTCCCACCTTCCTCCTGATGGATGATAAAGCACGGCTCCACCGAGCTGCCATCGTGGAGGAGTACCTTGAAACAGAAGATATCAGGCGAGTGGAGTGGCCTGCCTGTTTCCCACACCTAAACCCCATCGAGCACGTCTGGGATGCTCTTGGTCGACGTATCGCTGCACGTCTTCGGAGCTCCGACAGGCATTGGTGCAAGAATGGGAGGCTATACCCCAGCAGCTGCTGGACCACCTGATCCAGAGTATGCCAACCCGTACCTAGTATGGTGATCATATCCCATATTGATGTCGGGATATATGCGCAGGAAACAGTTTTGTAGCATATGTGTTTCGCGACTGTTTTCTCAACTTATCACCAATACCGTGGACTTACAGATCTGTGTCGTGTGTGTTCCATATGTGCCTATGCTATCAGCTCCAGTTTTGTGTAGTGCCACGTTCTGTGGCACCACATTCTGCAATTATCTTTAATTTATGAGCATGAGTGTATTTGTTGGTGTTATCGGCAATTACTTTTCTATTTGTTGTTGTTGTTGTTGTGGTCTTCAGTCCTGAGACTGGTTTGATGCAGCTCTCCATGCTACTCTATTCTGTGCAAGCTTCTTCATCTCACAGTACCTACTGCAACCTACATCCTTCAGAATCTGCTTAGTGTATTCATCTCTTCGTCTCCCTCTATGATTTTTACCCTCCACACTGTCCTCCAATACTAAATTGGTGATCCCTTGATGCCTCAGAACATGTCCTACCAACCGATCCCTTCTTCTGTTCAAGTTGTGCCACAAACTTCTCTTCTCCCCAATCCTATTCAATACTTCCTGATTACTTATGTGATCTACGCATCTAATCTTCAGCATTCTTCTGTGACACCACATTTCGAAAGCTTCTATTCTCTTCTTGTCTAAACTATTTATCGTCCATGTTTCACACCCATACATGGCTACACTCCATACAAATACTTTCAGAGACGACTTCCTGACATTAAAATCTATACTCCATGTTAACAAATTTCTCTTCTTGAGAAACGCTTTCCTTTCCATTGCCAGTCTACATTTATATCCTCTCTACTTCGACCATCATCAGTGATTTTGCTCCCCAAGTAGCAAAACTCCTTTACTACTTTAAGTGTCTCATTTCCTAATCTAATTCCCTCAGCATCACCCGACATAATTCGACTACATTCCATTATCCTCGTTTTGATTTGGTTGATGTTCATCTTATATCCTCCTTTCAAGACACTGTCCGTTCCATTCGACTGCTTTTCCAAGTCCTTTGCTGTCTCTAACAGAACTGCAATGTCATCGGCAAACCCCTATTAGATTTTGTGTTTATAACCCCGTAGTCACCTGACCAGATGTCTTGTTCCTCCTGCCACTGAACTTCACTAATTCCCACTATATCTAACTTTATCCTATACATATTACAAATTAACCACTCCCCTCCCCCCGAACTGTTTTTCTGTCTGTATTTGGAGGCTGCTTTCAGAAAGTACTATAGGTATTTTGGTGTGGTTTTCATGAGGAAGTTTTGTGTATATAATTTATTACCACTGCGTTTCATAGTTCGTCAGGTCATATATACATGGGGTTACCAGTGGGAAGCCAGGATCACAGAATTTGCATTAAATTTTGCTACAAGAATGAACTTAAGATAGCAATGCTTTTAAAATTTTAGATATTGTATTTTCGTGGTTAAAAACGTTTTACGATTGTTAGAAGCGTTTGGAGAGAGGACATGAAGACGTTAAAGGTGACGGGCAGCCTGGACTCCACAGCATATCATCAGCCCATGAGATCGTAGAAGAATCGAAAGTATTTGCTGTGAACGATCGCCGAATCGCAATCTGAGAAGTCGCTGATGATCTACTGGCTAATGTCGTGAAATGTTTCTGAATGTTGGATATGTAATATGTGGCAATCAAATCTTGTTCCAAAACAAAATTCGAACAAAGAAAGAGGTGACTACTTCTCAGGAGTGCTGATGAAGTCCACAACGAAGCACAACTACTGAAACCTGCAATAACAAATGATGAAATATGGATTTATGGATATGACGTCGAAACCAACGCTCATTCTCCCCAGTGGAAGCTTTCTGCATCGCCAAGACCAAAAAAAGTTCGCAGAATGCGGTGAAGTGCGCAGTTTATACTCACAACCTTACAGAGCGACGGCATAGTGCACCTTTGAGTTCTTGCCACAAGGTCGAAAGATCGATAAGAAGTACTACTTACAAGTGTGCCGCAGTCTGAAGAAAAAAAAGAGCCCAGATTTGCGGTTTGTGGCTACATAATTTATTTCTTTTCCATGAGAGTCATGGACATGCTTACACTTTGTTGTTTGTTCGTGAATATTTGGCCTAAAAAGAATGGAGAAAATTCTGAAGGCCGTTATTTTACACTCACAGGTAAGATTAAAAATGCATTGTTGAGAGAACTCAGAGCTTTCACATTCCAGATATGTTCGGAATTGGCAAAGCGCTGGAATAAATGTCTACAATTTCTAATCGAGATTATTTTGAAGAGGATAGGCGAATAACCTAGCGGCCTAGGGCGCTGCAGCCATGGACTGTGCGGCTGGAACCCGGCGGAGGTTCGAGTCCTCCCTCGGGCATGGGTGTGTGTGTTTGTCCTTAGGATAATTTAGGTTACGTAGTGTGTAACCTTAGGGACTGATGGCCTTAGCAGTTATGTCCCATGAGATTTCACAAACATTTGAACATTTTTTGATAGTCGAATAAATAAAATTATTTCCAAGAAACAGAAATTATCTTGAATTTTTTTTAACACACTTCATATAAGGAAAATCGTAAAACAGGACTTTAAACCTAGGCCATTTAAATTCGACAAACGAAGTACTTACCGTGCAATTTATTCGAAGACAATGACAAATTCTCTGCATTGATTAGTATAAGTGTAGCATCATCCAATTATTTTTTTCTTTTATTGGCGTTGGGCGATCGACATACAGCCATCCATCACCATCCATACCTATCAGCATAAAGGAGAATTCAATTATACGACCGCCACACAGCCATCCATCACTATTCAAATCTATCAGCATAAAGGAGAATTCACTGCATTACACAAGGCTAAATTCTACAGATTTTAACCACAGCTCCTGTAGCATACTCTCAAAGAAGAACATTCGTTATGAGAGCATTCTCCTACGACTAAAGAAAAAGTTCCATACCTCCATCTCACGAAAGAAGTTTCGCTAGAAAAGAAAGAAGTTTCCTCCAGGGAAGCGTCGTTAAGTTTGCAGCGAGCTCTTATTATTTCATGACCAACAAAGCTGAAGCACAAAACAGGGTAAGCTAATTTCCAGAACTTTATATCGGCCAAGTTACATAAAAAAGGCTTTCGTCATAACTTATTAAACAGTGGAGTACCCGATATAGAGTTTTTAAACACTACACTAGCAAAAATGTTATTTTTATTGCATTACGCAGGATTCTTTTAGAAAAGAAAGAACGCTGAGAACGATACTACAGATTGTCTCACACGAATATTAACATTTGGGACCCATCTCTAGATACGAAATTCAGAAGGAGAAATAAATTCTGTGTCCAGTGATAGAGAGCTCTATCTAGATGAGGTGCTGGTTCATGGCAATGGGTCCACCGTAGTTTTGTTAAATAACAATCCTGGTGTTTGTCTGATGCAATTTAACTACCTAAACTAAAATCTGCATGGACAAATTTAGATTTAGACCAAGCTTCTTCCACCTTCTAGGCCACTGTTTTAATCATCTCATCACGGCAAGAAAGGTGTTGAAATAAGTAAACTTAGTATTCGCGAAACAAGGGGAAATGGGCTGCAGATAAGCGTCCTTGTCGAATTCTGAATGGTGGAATTCAAGTTCTAACTGTCTCTTTTCACTCTCTATAGTTTATACATGCCACGAAGTAGTTACCTGGATGGTACGGAAATCAGTGGATGTGATCTCCACATACAGACAAAACAAGATTACAGTGTCAAAAAATGGATGATTTGTTCAAGATACAGAGCTTCACAAATTGAGTAAGATAATAACACGTTGATCCACATATAGCCTTTTTAAAGCTGTTATTCGGATTGTAATTGAGTGACAGAATTGTTGGAGGCCTTCCTGAGGGATATGGCGCGAAATTCTGTCCAACTGACGCATTAGATCGTCAAAATCTATAGCTGATTTCTACACCTACATCTACATTTATACTCCGCAAGCCACCAAACGATGTGTCGCGGAGGGCACTTTACGTGCCACTGTCATTACATCCCTTTCCTGTTCCAGTCGCGTATGGTTAGCGGGAAGAAAGACTGACAGAAAGCCTCCATGCGCGCTCGAATCTCTCTGATTTTACATTCGTGATCTCCTCGGGAGGTATAAGTAGGGGGAAGCAATATATTCGATACCTCATCCAGAAACGCACCCTCTTGAAACCTGTTGGTAAGGCGGGTGTCAGGCTGAGATTCATTGGGAGAGTCCTTAGAAAATGTAGTCCATCAACAAAGGAGGTGGCTTACAGAACACTCGTTCGACCTATACTTGAGTATTGCTCATAAGTGTGGGATCCGTACCTGGTCGGGTTGATACAGGAGATAGAGAAGATCCAAAGAAGAGCGGAGCGTTCCGTCACAGGGTTATTTGGTGAGCGTCATAGCGTTACGGAGATGTTTAGCAAACTCAAGCGGCAGATTCTGCAAGAGAGGCGCTCTGCGGAGGAGTGGTACTCAAGCGTCAACTTTAGGTTACAACATCTCCGGATGTAACTAACATTTTTACAATGCAACAAACGGCACTGATTACGTACGTGTTTATATGTTCAGATGTGCTAACAAAACTAACGGGGTTCCATTTAAAAACACGTAGGTTTGTGTTAAAAAAACATACTTCCGTGCATTTTTGTATGGTTTATATTAAATAATTACACTAGCCCCTCTCCTCACGTTCGGTCTGTGGAATCGGTTCGTCAGTATTTGATGTGGTTTACGAAATATATCCAGCGGTAACGTTAGGAGACTCACCCTGTATATTGTGAAAAGCAATGGTCCCGTAACACTCACCAGATGGTACAGTTTTGTCAGTATTTCTAATGGAATGTTGTCTACTCTCGGGGCCTTGTTTCGACTCAGGTCTTTCAGTTCTCTGTCATAACTGCATTTACGCAGCTTGTACAACCAAAGACCAAATTTGGCTCATTACGTACTGTGCCCAAGCAGAACAAATAGTGTCACGGAAAACCACGTATAACACTACTGTCCGTTACTGTTATACCATAAACTTAAAGTTGGAGCCGGGTCGTGAAATAAAACTTATTAAGCAACAGATCAGTGTTACCCTCTGAGAGGAATTTTGCTATGTTGACCGTGTTGTACCTAAGAGAGGTGCCTTATCGGAAGTGAAAGTCAGAATTACGTAAATATTTAAACAGTAACAAACAATATTTTACCTAGCTACACTGTTCAAAGAATAAAGAAAACGGTTGCGAACCTAATTAGGCAAAAGAATGATTGACATTCGTGTTCAAAAAAATGGGTATAAGTAACTTTAAAGGACAAACACAAGCTATACTTTGCCACACGCGAGTGCAATGAACTCTGGCACCTGAATACAGTGTGTTCACGTTACGGTTGGAGTTAACAGACCAGAACAAACTATTTGCATAAATATAACAGATAACAAAACACACTATTACCTTGATGACTTAGTCAAACTGAATGGTCTCAACAACGTTACTATTAATATTCACTGTAGAATCGTAAATTGGACATAGGTTTAGAATTACTTTTCAAACAAATTCCTATCTGACATGATATGTGGATATGGTTCACAGCTAATTTAGTTACTGCACAGAGATTAATTCTCACATTACAAAACACCTTTCTACATAGAATGAAAATTAAATGGAGTTCACTAACAAACTACTTCTCACTGTACCTTTAATAAAGAAGTTACTGTTTTCATAGATAGTGTCTTTTCTGTTACTTGTTATCTAGCATAAGCACAACAGAAAAACTGTTGATCCTGTTACAAATTTAATATGCTATTTTGATAAACAAGAGGAACCCAATATTGTACAGAATTTGACATGAATAGCAAGAGTAATTGAAACTTTCTATTATTAAGTAACTTGGTGCATTTGAACTAATTTCAATGGAGGGGAGGGGGCCCTTAATCTTGACCACTGTAGCAGAGTGAACTAAACACACTTTCAATACACTAGAGAAACAAGTACTTAGCAAAGCATGAACATATAACTCTCAACAGTTGCAGTTCTGAACTTTTACTTCAGTGAAACACAAATTTGAGATATTTGTAAGATCTTTTCAGCAAACAGTATTAATTTTGGCACACTCTATTGCCATATTAATTTTAATATGCCTTCAATAAAGGACACTAGGCAAACACATTAGCGTGGGAGGGACCCTAATTGGATATGTGACTAAGGATAAATCACAGTAGGCACAAGAGTTCACTTTAATGTTACCTTATATTTCGGTGAACTAAACATTCTATAAGCTCATCCTTCACTTTACATTTCTACTATTCCTTGTTTTTTTTTTTTTTTGTTTTTTTTTTTTTTTTCCAGTGGCAGCGCAGTGTGGTGGCGATTGCATGTTGGTAGGTGGATTTGCAGGACTCTGTCATTTCTTGGTGGCGATGATTGTTCTTATAAAATATATGAATCTTGATCCCTTATGTTTTTCCATTGTCTGTATGTTTAGTACAACTCAAGACCAAACAGCAGACTATTATCTTTTATTTAAAAAGAGTCAAAAAATACTCTCAGAATGTCTCAGTATACTGATAACTGTAGCATAACTGTGCATTGAATCGTTAGTCGCCGATACGCACTACCAGTCACGTAAACAACTTAGTATTCACTCAAAAACGCAACGACAGACCGGTGGGTTACGGCAGAGGTGGGTTGCTGGGCTGCAGCGTGGTTGGCCGTGACGTCAGAGTTGCAGCTTGCTGCTGCACAGACACGCCAGGTAACTGCCCCCGCGCACCCTATTCAAGAAACTGTCTGTGGATGTGACTCCTTCAAGTTGTTGTTCAGCGGTCTCTAGAATGCGCCTTGCTAATTCTTTTTCGAGGCTAATCGCTCGCCATTCACCGAAATAGATCTTATCTCGTACACACTAAATCTAATTTTTAAAGTGAATATGGTTTATGGCTGATGTAAAAACTTCACCAGTCTCCCATAACTTTATTTCCTTTTAAGAAAAATAACATAAATGGAATGCATCCTGTCTCTGTGACTGAAACTTTTGGGCTTACATTTTTGTTGCTTCCTTCCTCTTTAAAATGGAGAATTAAAGTGGTATAAAAGTTTCCTTAGTTCATTTCTCTTTTTTCATATAACAAATAGATTTAAGGATTAATTCTTCATCACACATCTATATTAAACAATATGAATATTCGAGTTATATTACTTTTCAATTATCTGTCTGTTTTAGTAGTGGTTTTAAATACTGTTTATGAAAATGTTTTCATTATTTTGTTATTCTAAAAGAAATTATTTTTAAAACAACTTTGTTCTCATCAGTTCTCATAAACTTCTTTATCCTAAACTGACAAAAATTGTTATTCATAGAAATATCCAACCTGAGAATCATTAACCCAAAAGTTTAAGAAGTACATATGTCATGCAGCCGATTCAAATGCTAAAACAGTAACGAAATCTCAAAACTGCGACAATGTCGTAATTTGCACGACCTAACGTGATAGTGTGCACTCACTCTCATAAGTAGTTCAATTTGCACAAAGACTGAGAATAAAGATGCAAATTGAGGCTATGCGACTCTGTCTGAACTTCTCCCATAAGCACCCCTAAGTATCTTGTGGGAACGCAAACGCATCCACAGTGGGCTAATGCTTAGGCGAGCAACTAAAAATTATCTAACTTGCAATTTTGTGAACCTCCTAGTTTTTTACGAAAACAACCCCCTCTCCCCTCCCGTAACTCTCCTCATACGCACTCCCATCAGAGTCACCGCCTTTCGTTCTACACACACACATACACAATGCTGTCACTCAGAACGCAGTTACAGCTAGTGCAGAAATGTGACTCACGATTTTCAGTACAATAAACTCACTGTACGAAATCATCTTCGTAAAAAATATGGAAATCTATTGTTCGTGACACAGCATATGTGTATATGCATACATGAGTAAACTGCTTATTTATTCAACTGGAGGAACTGAGTCTCACAAAAATACACTGCCTGAAAAAAGTGAAGCGCCCAGAAAACGCGGTCGATGTCATTGTAACTTCACAGACATACACATTACCTGTAGGTATATTTGATTAGAGCTGCAATTCACCGCTACAAGTAGAATGACCACCAAAGTGCTTTTAGTGTTATTCGTGTATAGTGTTGATACCAGTCAAGGTACGGTATAGAATAGGCGGGAACAGCGATCCTGTGAAGGTCAGAGATTCTGCGTACTCATGTTAGACAGTGTTATCAGCAACTAAGCTAGTCTGAAACAGGTTTCATTCTGGGTCTCCCTTTCGCGAGTGAACTGCTGAGGAATAGCATCGTACTCTCTTCGGTCCTGAATGCCGGTTCTGCGCTGCCCTGTATGACCTTCGACGGCGAATGTGCTGGCTACCTGGCAAGCGGTCCCATACGCTGTCTTGGAGAGCGGCAGCTGTGTTACACAACGTAGGGACGCCGTATTGTGCACTACGCGCATCACAGCAGTGTCACGTCTGCGCCTGCCTTCTCACAACAAGTAACGGACGCCCTGCAAAATTCTGTGGGCACACTACACCATTACTCATAGACCAACAGCAGCCAGTGTAGGGAATTACCATCCCATGCGTAGGCTGAAAGCAAGGGGAAATTACAGCCGTAATTTTTCACGAGGGCATGCAGCTTTACTGTATGGTTAAATTATGATGGCATCCTCTTGGGTAAAATATTTCGGAGGTAAATAGTCACTTATTCGGATCTCCGGGCGGGGACTACTCAAGAGGACGTCGTTATCAGGAGAAAGAAAACTGGCGTTCTACGGATCGTAGCGTGGAATGTCAGATCCCTTAATTGGGCAGGTAGGTTAGAAAATTTAAAAAGGGAAATGGATAGGTTAAATTTAGATATAGTGGGAATTAGTGGAGTTCGGTGGCAGGAGGAACAAGACTTTGGTCAGGCGAATATAGGATTATAAATACAAAATCAAACAGGGGTAATGCACGAGTAGGTTTAATAATGAATAAAAAATAGGAGTGCGGGCAAGCTGCTACAAACAGCATAGTGAACGCATTATTGTGACCAAGATAGACACGAAGCCCACGCCTACCACAGTAGTACAAGCTAATATGCCAACTAGCTCTGCAGATGATGAAGAAATTGATGAAATGTATGATGAGATAAAAGAAAATATTCAGTTAGTGAAGGAAGATGAAAATTTAATAGTCATGGGTGACTGGAATTCAAGAGTAGGAAGAGGGAGAGAAGGAAACATAGTAGGTGAATATCGATTGGGGGTAAGAAATGAAATGAAAGAGGAAGCCGACTGGTAGAATTTTGCACAGAGCACAACTTAATCATAGCTAACACTTGGTTCAAGAATCATAAAAGAAGGTTGTATACATGGAAGAAGCCTGGAGATACTGACAGGTTTCAGATAGATTATATATTGGTAAGACAGAGATTTAGGAACCAGGTTTTAAATTGTAAGACATTTCCAGGGGCAAATGTGGACTCTGACCACAACCTATTGGTTATGATGTGTAGATTAAAACTGAAGAAACTGCAAAAAGATGGGAAATTAAGGAGATGGGACCTGGATAAACTGTTTAAACCAGAGGTTGTACAGAGTTTCGGGGGAGCATAAGGGAACAATTGACAGGAATGGGGGAAAGAAATACAATAGAAGAAGAATGGGTAGCTTTGAGGGATGAAGAAGTGAAGGCAGCAGAGGATCAAGTAGGTAAAAAGACGAGGGCTAGTAGAACACCCTGGGTAACAGAAGAAATATTGAATTTAAATGACGAAAGGAGAAAATATAAAAATGCAGTAAATGAAGCAGGCAAAAAGAAATACAAACGTCTCAAAAATGAGATCGACAGGAAGTGCAAAATGGCTAAGAAAGGATGGCTAGAGGACAAATGTAAGGATGTAGAGGCTTATCTCACTAGGGGTAAGATACATACAGCGTACAGGAAAATTAAAGAGACCTTTGGAGAAAAGAGAACCACTTGTATGAATGTCAAGAGCTCTTAGAAACTCAGTTCTAAGCAAAGAAGGAAAAGCAGAAAGGTGGAAGGAGTATATAGTGGGTCTATACAAGGGCGATATACTTGAGGACAATATTATGGAAATGGAAGAGGATGTAAATGAAGATGAAATGGGAGGTATGATACTGCGTGAAGAGTTTGAGCCGGCCGCGGTGGTCTCGCGGTTCTAGGCGCGCAGTCCGGAACCGGGCGACTGCAACGGTCGCAGGTTCGAATCCTGCCTCGGGCATGGATGTGTTTGATGTTCTTAGGTTAGTTCGGTTTAAGTATTTCTAAGTTCTAGGGGACTAATGACCACAACAGTTGAGTCCCATAGTGCTCAGAGCCATTTGAACCATTTTTTGAAGAATTTGACAGAGCACTGAAAGACGTGAGTCGAAACAAGGACCAGGGAGTAGACAACATTCCATTAAAACTACTGACAGCCTTGGGAGAGCCAGTCCTGACAGAACTCTACCAGCTGGTAAGCAAGATGTATGAGAAAGGCGAAATACCCTCACACTTCAAGGAGAATATAATAATTCCAATCCCAAAGAAAGCAGGTGTTGACAGATGTGAAAATTACCGAACTATCAGTTTAATAAGCCACAGCTGCAAAATACTAACGCGAATTCTTTGCAGACGAATGGTAAAACTGGTAGAAGCCGACCTCGAAGAAGATCAGTTTGGATTCCGTAGGAATGTTGGAACACGTGAGGCAATACTGATTCTACGACTTATCTTAAAAAATAGATTAAGGAAAGGGAAATCTACTTTTCTTGAATTTGTAGACTTAGAGAAAGCTTTTGACAGTGTTGACTGGAATACTCTCTTTTAAATTCTGAAGGTGGCAGGGGTAACAGGGAGCGAAAAGCTATTTACAATTCGTACAAAAACCATATGGCAGTTATAAGAATTATAAGAGTCGAGGGATATGAAAGGGAAGCAGTGGTTGGGAAGGGAGTGAGACAGGGCTGTAGCCTCTCCCCGATGTTATTCAATCTGTATATTGAGCAAGTAGTAAAGGAATCAAAAGAAAAATTAGGAATAGGTATTAAAATCCATGGAGAAGAAATAAAAATGTTGAGGTTCGCCGATGACATCGTAATTCTGTCAGAGACAGCAAAGGACTTGGAAGAGCAGTTGAACGGAATGGATAGTGTCTTGAAAGGAGGATATAAGATGAACATCAACAAAATCAAAACGAGGATAATGGAATGTAGTCGAATTGAGTCGGGTGATGCTGAGGGAATTAGATTAGGAAATGAGTCACATAAAGTAGTAAAGGAGTTTTGCTGTTTGGGGAGCAAAATAACTGATGATGGTCGAAGTAGAGAGGATATAAAATGTAGACTGGCAATGGCAAGGAATGCGATTCTGAAGAAGAGAAATTTGTTAACATCGAGTATAGATTTAAGTGTCAGGAAGTTTTTAAAACATCTTGAATCGATTTGAGTGTATAAAGAACCATTTAATACTTTATGAATTATCTTCTAGTTTTACGTGCAGCCACGACGGAAACAGGTAAGAGGCACAGATTTATTTACGTATCGTAGCCCCTAGATCTATTGCGTACATCTATTTAGAGAGGTTATGCTCTCAACATTTTTTTTTAACTTGCTGCTTGTTGAAGTTGATTACAAAGATGTGTTTCAGCATACTAATAATTACAATGTCTGTGTTGTAGAAACAGTTTTAGAGATATGGAATGATTGTGGGAAGGGAATTAAATGGGATTAAGGTACTCTGTTTGACTTGCAAACGATTCTGCAGTATTTTCGAAAAAATCTGACAGAAGCAGTCACTCAAATAATTCTTCTCGGAAGAATAGGAAATAGAACACTTTCAGCTCAAAACATAAAATTCGTGACATACAAAATGAACGAAAATACATAAAAATACAAATAGGTAAAATAGACCGAATTTTATGAACTGAAATCTCATGGAGAAAATGGCCAGGAAAGGGTGCTACAAGTGTGAGAGTTAATAAATTGGAAAGAGCTTACAATTTGACAAAAAGATCTGCAACAAGAAATATATAAATAGAAAAACGAAATTAATACGCTATTCCATAATTGTAAGACCAGAACGTCTGTGGGCACGTGAATGCTCTTCAAAGATTAATTGTTAGAAAAGTAACGGTTACAATCCAAATAACAGATGGTTGGAAAATGAGAAGTAATGAGGAGATCTACGAAAACTTACAGAACTTATCATAAGTGATGGCAAAGTGGAGACTAATCTTCTTAGGTCATCTCCACCAAATGAATGAGAATGGGCTAACGAAACAAATATTGCTCTACTGCTATGAACGGAAATCAACAATAGCATGGATTACAGAATTAATAACAGAACTAGAGAGAGACCACATCAAAGAATCGGCAATAACGACAAGAAACATTTTTGAGAATAAAACACTGAATGGAGGCTTTCAAGTCAGAAGAAATAAGAAAATGGGAACAACATTGACACAGGAAATAAAAAGACAGAAGAGACAGAGACAGCAAAGGACTTGGAAGAGCAGTTGAACGGAAAGGATAGTGTCTTGAAAGGAGGATATAAGAGGAACATCAACAAAAGCAAAACGTGGATAATGGAACGTAGTCAAATTAAATCGGGTGATGCTGCGGGAATTAGATTAGGAAGTGAGACACTTAAAGTAGTAAAGGAGTTTTGCTATTTGGGGATCAAAATAACTGATGATGGTCGAAGTAGAGAGGATATAACATTAGACTGACAATGGCAAGGAAAGCGTTTCTGAAGAAGGGAAATTTGTTAACATCGAGTATAGATTTAAGTGTCAGGAAGTCGTTTCTGGAAGCACTTGTATGGAGTGTAGCCATGTATGGAAGCGAAACATGGACGATAAATAGTTTGGACAAGAAGAGAATAGAAGCTTTCGAAATGTGGTGTCACAGAAGAATGCTGAAGATTAGTTGGGTAGATCACATAAGTAATGAGGAGGTATTGAATAGGATTGGGGAGAAGAGAAATTTGTGGCACAACTTGACAAGAAGAAGGGATCGGTTGGTAGGACATGTTCTGAGGCATCAAGGGATCACCAGTTTAGTATTGGAGGGCAGTGTGGAGGGTAAAAATCGTTGAGGGAGACCAAGAGATGAATACACTAAGCAGATTCAGAAGGATGTAGGTTGCAGTAGGTACTGGGGGATGAAGATGCTTGTACAGGATAGAGTAGCATGGAGAGCCGCATCAAACCAGTCTCAGGACTGAAGACCACAACAACAACAACAACAACAAATAAGGAGTTGTTATGTCATTCTAGTTGGCCGGTAGGCGCATAAAAAAATACTAATAGTGACGACAATAATAGCAAAAAATGTTACCTGGTAGACTGTATGAATTGGCTAAAAATAAAGAAAATGTAAGTTTAAAAAGGAATGTAAGCCAGACAGAGTGCCGTGTAAAACAGCCGGATTTTATAATTGACGTATTTGTATTTTACGCGTTGGGATTAGGTGTGGGCGGAGGGGGGAGATAGAGGCCGGGTTGATGAAGAGGAATGCAGTTCAGTTTTGTGTGTTGCTGTTCACCATTCATGTTTTATAAAAGGATCGTGGAGCGGTTGGATAGCCTTTATTGGTCCTCTAATTCCGTCACTGGCGTCACAGCTAGCAGTTGTGGTAGGGGGCTCCCGTAAGACCGCAATGACAAATTACATTGTCTCTCCTGTTGGACCCCTACAGACGTCCTCAGAATTAAAACGGGCATCAACAGTTGCTCCAGTTGGTTGGAAAGAGTCGACGTAGCAGCGGCGCTCAGCTGCGGGAGTGGCCTATGAGGCTGCGCCGTCGACAGGTTGCGGTTGTGGTCAGGTGGAGACCACCCCCCTCTCCCCCCCCCCCCCTACAAATGGCGCTCACAAATGGCTCTCCACCCCTACAATAGAGGTCCGTCCGCACGTATTCACATCAGGCGGGAAGAATCGCGGCACTTGTGGCTCTGGCCACATAACGTGGAACTTTTTCTGAATTCTTTCCATTTGCCCTCGTATGCTATTACTGCAAGTTCGTTTACGAGCGAATACTTTACGTGACTGGAATGCTGGCAGGTGAACGATACGGTTTTCCCGGAAACGAATTTCTATTTCGTGTTATATGGGGCCTGAAAAGCTCGACCCACATTCCGGGCGCTTCTTTTACACCCCGCCACCCCCTCACGTAATATCGATTGTAACACAATAGGTTTTTTTTTCTCTGCGTGGAGTCGTTCCTTGGCCATTAAAAGTAGTGGGGTTAAGCTTTCCAGTGAAGAGAACTAATATCAGGTGAGAACCAAGAAAAAAGATATTAGGGCGGCTCAATCTTCGTACACAGGGTTAGGCAGCTAAGACAGGCCACCCCGATACATCCAGAATGAATAAATACACAGAAGTACGGTTTTCCTCGAATTATATCGGACATTATGCCAGATTTCCTGACGTTTGCCAGTCATTTTTATCGTTCACAGTCACCGAATTACTGTACCGATTTTGTTTTTATTCGCACTGAAACTACACAAGTACATATTTTTTCTGTGACATTTGAAGGAAGCTTCAACTTTAACAGCATAATAGCTGGGGATCGAAAAGTCTGTATAAATTTGAAAACTGAATAAATCACGGAATAATGTAGGCATGGGTTTCAAGAGAAACAAGAAAATACAAAAGTTCAAAAAATTTCCGACAGATTGCGCTTCATCTGATCAGAATAGCAATAATTAACGTAACAAAGTAAGACAAAGCACAGATGACGTTCTTTACAGGAAATGCTCAATATGTCCACCATCTTTCCTCAACAATAGCTGTAGTTGATGAATAATGTTGTGAACAGCACTGTAAAGCATGTCCGGGGTTATGGTGAGGCATTGGCGTCGGATGTTGTCTTTCAGCATCCCTAGAGATGTCGGTCGATCACGATACACTTGCGACTTCAGGTAACCCCAAAGCCCGTAATCGCACGGACTGAGGTCTGGGGACATGAACGCCATCCTGTATAAACATCGTACGTTCCAGCAAGTGTTTACCAGCCAGGCTGCGGATGATGCGATTCTGTAACATATCGGCGTACCTCTCACCTGTCACGGTAGAAGTTACAAACCAGAATCACGCATTTCCTCTGAGAAAAAAGCTCCGATAACAGTAGATGTGGTAAATCCAACCCATACCGTGACTTTCTCGTCGTGCAATGTAGTTTCCACGACAGTTCTAGGATTTTCGGTAGCCCAAATTCTGCAGTTGTGGGCGTTGACAGACCCTCAGAGCGTGAAATGAGCTTCGTCGATCCACAACACGTTACTCAACCAATCGTCATCTTCCGCCATCTTTTGAAACGTCCACACCGGAAATGCCCTGCGCTTGACTAAATCGCCAGGTAACAGTTCATGAGGCCGATGGATTTTGTACGGATAGCATCGGAGGGTACGCCTAAGTGCCAACCAGACAGTAGTGTTTGGAATGCCGGTGCGACGTGCGACTGCACGAGCGCTGACGTCCCTGTGCATAGACGAACCCGCTACAGTCTCCATTTCTCCCTGAACTATCGCAGCAGCATTAAGACCTGTGCTCGGTCGGCCAACCCGTCGCTTCGAACTTCGAAATCACTCTCGCCACAGGTGCATTTGTCAACGGACCTTTACCCGTTCGAATCCCCTTCCTATGGCGATAGGATCGTAATGCTGTACTAGCATATTCCCCCATTCTGATAATACATCTTCACTAAAAGCGCCTTTTCGGGAAACGTCAACAAGCTGCGACTGCTGGCGCATCTGATTCTCTCTCTCATTACAGCTCCTTTTATACATGACTGTCATGCGCAGTCACTGACGTTTTGTTGTCCAGCGCCATCTGTCGGACATTTTGTGAATTTGTTTTGGTTCTAATAAAAACCCCAGTCATTCCAAGCATGTGTGTCAATTTTTACCTCTCTATCTTCATTATTCCGTGGTTTATTAAGTTCTCAAATTTATACTGACTTTTTTATCACCCGGTATATATGGGACAAACCACCACCCTGGCGTCAGGAGATGAGGTTCCACAAATGCCTGCCCTATTGTACCACAGGTAAGCAAACACGTAACTGAGATACGACGAGTGTGTTTATTTTGGTGGCTATCACACCAAGTGCTCAAAATGTTGACTTTGAGCTTTGGTGCATAATATAATGTGATTCCAAGGAAAGAAAATTGTACTTGAAGTTTCATCTGGAGTTAACGGCAACACAGGACCGTGTTGGAAGGCATTTCATGCCTTCGGGAGTCATCGGTGTTTCCTAAAAGACCTCTTCTCATATCTTCCACCACAGATAAAAGTATAGAAGTATTAAGTTTGGTGAGCGTGCTGATCATTTTGTGTTTGCTAACAAGCGTTCCGATGCTATCCAAATTTATTCTTAAGAGGGTGTGACGGTACGTCACATAAATATTGACATTTTTATCGGTTGTAAACAGTGAACAATATTGTTAAGGCTGAACCAGAAGTTATTTTTATTTTATGTGTTTGTATTTTATGAACATAATTAGTAATCTATAAAAAGATACAGTTAATGTTCTTGAAACAACTGATATGCAGCGATAATTTTAAAAAAAACATCTTTATTTCAAACATGTCTATGAAAATAAAAAAAGGATCGAAAAGAGACGCGATTGTACGGCCGAGGAGGAAGAACGCACTTTATGGTACACACACTGTTTTGTTTCGCGATACGGCAGGCAGGCATTGAGCGGCTACACATACTTTATGTAAGTTATTCGGTATTCTGCTAAAATACACTAATTATTGTTATCACAAAATGAATTTCTTTGTAATAGGTGTCACCTCAAATGGTCGCAGAGACTAATTATTTTAATAACCATTTTTTTCAGTAATTTGCGCTGCGGGATGCTCATCTTCCGATGCAGCCTCTGGTCGGCAATTACGCGCCTAAGTATTAATTTATTTTTCAAAGTGTTAATAGTAACTGTAGATGTGGTGTCACCGCCAGACACCACACTTGCTAGGTGGTAGCCTTTAAATCGGCCGCGGTCCGGTAGTATACGTCGGACCCGCGTGTCTCCACTATCAGTGACTGCAGACCGAGCGCCGCCACACGGCAGGTCTAGAGAGACTTCCTAGCACTCGCCCCAGTTGTACAGCCGACTTTGCTAGTGATGGTTCACTGACAAATTACACTCTCATTTGCTGAGACGATAGTTAGTATAGCCTTCAGCTACGTTATTTGCTACGACCTAGCAAGGCGCCATGATTGGTTTCTATTGATACTGTAAATCAGGTACCGTCAAGAGCGACGTTCTTCATTAATGGATTAAAGTGAAGTATTCCACCAGCTACGCCCGTTTTTCTCAATTCTAATTCCCTTGTCATGTTCCAGACCTCACGCCAGCCTGCGTGAGCTGAAACGCTTGCATTTCGGCCTCCTGTAGTAACACGGTGTTGGCTCTTCTGCCAACCACAACATTGGCGACTAGAGTAAAAGTGTTCTTATCTAAATTGCCCTGATTTACTTGTGTAATGGCTTCGCCACAATCTCCAGATGTACTGTCCGAATTTTATCGCTTACAGAATCAGCAGACGCAGGCCTTACTGGATGCCCTTGGACAGCTCGCCCAGGGTCAACGTGCGATGCAAAACGATGCGGCAGCAGCCGCTTCACTGCTAACGCAGCCACAACACGCTGTTGCACCCACTTTTCGACCTTTTGACGCTGCACTGGAAAGCTGGACGGAGTGGTCACGCCAATTTGGATTCCATCTCGCCGCCTACAGAATTCAAGGTACGAGCGGCAGCCTTTTTTGTTATTGTCGGTCGGCGTGACTACGTACCGTGTGATAGTCAAATTATTTCCCCGACGCCACGTAGCGACTCTGTCCTACGAAGAAATTTTGTCTGCCTTAGATGCATATTTCAAAGAATCAGTCAATGTCGTTGCCAAACGGTATACCTTCTTTCGTACAAAACGTACGGCAGGTCAGGCTAATCGGGAATGGGTTGCAACCTTGCAAGGCCTTACTAGGGATTGTGCTTTTGAGTGTCAATGTGGACTCCCTTATTCAGATACTATGGTACGTGATGCAATTGCACAGAACGTTTCTGATGTTCGTATAAGGGAACAGACTTTGAAACTAGTCAATCCATCCCTTCAAGAAGTGATGGACATATTGGATCGGCAGGACACACTTGGCATTGCACGGGAATCATTTGAAACTTCGCCTGCAGTGTGTCAGGTTAACCGGCCCACCGGGCGAGCTGCACGGAGCAGTAAACAGCCCTCGCGTCCGCCGCGCCGCGCCGCGCCGCGCCGCTGCCGCCAGGCTCTCAGCCACGTGTGTCGCGCAGGCAAGCAAATGCAGTGATCAAATCATGCCCGCGGTGTGCTACTAAACATACGCGTGAGAACTGCCCGTCACACCAAGCTATTTGCTTTTATTGTAATAAAAAAGGGCATGTTCAGAGTGTTTGCCAGAAAAAGCTCAGATCGGAAGCTCAAAACCGTTCCAGGCCATTTGCTTCGCGCCGGAATCGGAATCGAACCAAGGATACTCACGATCGCGAAACTTCGCCCATGGAAATTCACGTAGTTCATTCCACTCCGCGCAGTGCCACTCTCTCTAACAGTGACTGTGTTCGTCCCAAAAATAGTGTGCGTCGACCTCGGCGGAACTCCCGTCAAGTCGCAAGTGATTATGTACCAGTGTCAGTTCATGTTGCACGAGACAGTCGCTCTTGTCGTCAACAGGACAATAAACTTTTTGTAGACTTGGACGTTAACGGCAAAGTGATACCATTCCAGCTCGATACAGGAGCTGCAATTTCACTGATCAATCAAGACACTTACAAACTGCTGGGCACACCTCCGTTGCGTGCCGCAAATGTTAAGGAGTTATTCCGGTCAAGATATCCCTGTGTTATGACAGTGCAGCCTTCTTGCAACATACAAAGGACAAACAAACCTTGTGTCATTTTACGTCCTTCGTTCTTCTTCTGCAGTGAACTTGTTTGGTTTCGATTTATTTCAGTTGTTTAACTTGTCTTTTGTAAATCAGGTCCTATCAGTGAACCAGACTCTGCCTTCAGACAGTGTTTCTCGTCTATTTAAAGAATTTGCAGACATTTTTGCACTGGGCCTCGGCTGCGCTAAGAACTATAAAACACATTTGGAACTGAAAGTAAACGCGCAACCGAAATTTTTCAGATTGCGCAATGTTCCCCACGCATTGCGTGATGAGGTCGCGAAAACATTACACGATTTGGAATCACAAGGTGTAATTGAACGTGTGCAGGCTTCTCTCTGGGCGTCACCCTTAGTAATTTTGCCAAAACCTTCGGGAAAGTTGAGACTTTGTGTGGACTTCAAGGCAACAGTGAATCCACAACTAGTGATTGCAACTTTTCCTTTACCCCACCCGGAAGATCTTTTTGACAAACTGTGCCCGGGTAAATATTTTTCGAAATTGGACCTAGCAGATGCGTACTTGCAAATACCGGTGGACGAAGAATCCCAGCGCGTTTTGGTGGTTAACACGCAGTTTATATAGATTCAAACGACTGCCATTCGGGTGTGCATCCGCCCCTGCATTGTTTCAGCAATATGTAAAAACTGTTTGTGCGTCGGTACCTACTGCAGCAAATTATCTGGACGATATTGTGATCTCCGGAAAGACGGAAGAAGAACATTTGGCCAATCTCAGAACATTATTCCAGGTCTTGCGACTAAATGGTCTTCGCTTGCGGAAGGACAAATGTGTGTTTTTTGCTCGTAACTTGCCATACTTGGGACACGTACTCAATTCCCAAGGCATACATCCCAGTCCCACGCACCTTCGTGCCATACAAGACTTGCCTTCGCCGCAGAATTTGAAGCAGCTGCAGAGTGTGCTGGGAAAAATTAATTATTATCACCGTTATATACCACACGCCTCTTCCATTTCAGCACCGCTTCATCGCTTACGCCGTAAGGGTGTTCCGTTCGTCTGGACGACGGAATGCGAACGCGCCTTTCGTCACTTGAAATCGGCGTTGCTTTCCAATGCTTGCCTTACGCCATTCGATCCCCAGAAGCCCCTCTTGTTGATGGTGGATGCATCGGATTTCGTGATCGATGCTGTGCTTGCGCACAAAGATGGATCGCACAATCGCCCTATTGCCTTTGCGTCCAAATTGCTCTCGTCTGCTCCAAGAAATTATTCACAGATCGAGAAAGAAGCGTTGGCTCTCGTATTTGGTGTTACGAAGTTTCATTATTTCTTGTATGGTCGTTACTTTACCATCATCACAGACCACAAACCTTTGACATCGCATTTTCATCCGACCAAGCCTGTACCTCCACGTACAGCGCAGAAATTCATTCGCTGGTCTATTTTCCTCTAGCAGTACCGCTACGATATCTTGTATCGGTCCACTGCTAAGCACGGAAACGCCGATGCGTTGTCCCGTTTGCCTGTTGCTGAGGATAGAGCATTCGATTCCTCCGAACTTGCTTGCATGTTCATTGATGCGGAAACCGATGACGTGGTCGATTCGTTTCCCATTGATTTTCGTCGTGTAGCTACAGCCAAAGCTGCCGACCCTGTCCTTGCTCCCGTTCAGCGTTTTGTTGCTACTCAATGGCCCTTGTAAAATCACGGATCGGAGACCCGTTGGTTCGCCGATTTTTTGCTCACAAGGAGAGACTTTTTGTGCGACGTGTTGTTTTGCTGTTGCGTTCTGATAATGATCAGTCCAGGGTCGTGGTACCACGTTCGTTACAGTCCTCTGTCTTACAGCTTCTCCACGACGGAGATTGGGGTATAGTGAGAACGAAACAACTTGCTCGTCAGCACTGTACTTGGTTCGGAATCGATGCCGCGATTACGAATATGTGCTCTTCTTGCATGGTGTGTGCCGAACAACAATCATCACCGCCGCGGAAATTCTTTGCATGGCCAAAAGCCACTTCCCCTTGGCAACCATTACACATCGATTTTGCTGGTCCATTCTGGAATGCTCGATGGTTGGTTGTGGTAGATTCATTCAGTAATTTTCCTTTTGTTGTCCGGATGTCTTCCACGTCGTCATCTGCCACCATGCAAGCGTTATTCTCTATCTTTTGCATTGAAGGTCTTCCACAGACTATTGTTTCCGACATTGGCCCACAATTCATGTCCGCAGAATTTCAGTCATTCTGCAAGGCCAATGGTATTCAACATCTGACGTCCGCGCCGTTTTCACCACAGTCAAACGGTGCCACTGAACGATTGGTCAGGACTTTCAAGTCACAGATGTTGAAGTTGAAAGAGTCGCATTCTCGGGAGGACGCGTTATTGCTCTTTTTGTCCTCGTATCGCTCTCAGCCTCGAGATGGTCGCTCGTCGGCTGAGTTGCGCCACGGTCGCCCTCATCGAACCTTGATGTCTTTGCTACATCCACCACATCAGGTTCCTGTGCAGCGGCAGACACCTGCTTTTGCCCCAGGCGACGTTGTCTACTATCGCCACTACCGAGGTTCTCGGCGTTGGCTCGAAGGGTGCATTCTTCGCTGCCTGTATCTGGTTTTAGGGGCCTCTGGTGAGGTGCGCCGGCATCTCAACCAGCTGCGCCTCCGTCGTTGCACGGGATCTGCCGCTCGCCGTCTGCTTTCAGCGCCCTGGGGACCCATCTACTGGCTCACCTCAGCCCCAGGTGTTACCGACACTGCCTTCCATTTTGCCCCATGGCGACGCCCCGCCTCTACCGCCGCCGCCGCTGCCTCCTGTTCTCCCGCCGGCGACGCCCGCAGTGGACGCGTCGCTGCAACCGCCGGGCGCCTCCCTGGGTCACGCGCCGCCGATCGCTTACAGTGACCAGTTGTCCTCCGACATGGAACTCTTGCCCGCTCCGGACCATATGTCGTCTTCGCCCGTCGGGTGCCCCGGCCCAATGGAGGTCGACCCTTCGGCCCCTCCTGTCTCTTTACGGGCGCATACACCGCATGTTGGCGTGCACCCTGGACCAGGTTTTCAGGCGTTTCCTAGCTCCCCGAGGTCCGAATGGCAGGGTGCGGATGGCACAGCCTAGCCTGTTGTTAGACTCCCCACCTCGTCGCATACGTCACCATGGGGTCCTCCCCAAGGAGGGCGGAAGCCTTATCCCACAACCGTACGCCGATTTGCGGGGGAGGAATGTGGTGTCACCGCCAGACACCACACTTGCTAGGTGGTAGCCTTTAAATCGGCCGCGGTCCGGTGGTATACGTCGGACCTGCGTGTAGTCACTATCAGTGATTGCAGACCGAGCGCCGCCACACGGCAGGTCTAGAGAGACTTCCTAGCACTCGCCCGGTTGCACAGCCGACTTTGCTAACGATGGTTCACTGACAAATTACGCTCTCATTTGCCGAGACGGTACCATAGCCTTCAGCTACGTTATTCGCTACGACATAGCAAGGCGCCATGATCAGTTTCTATTGATGTTGTAAATCATGTACCGTCAAGAGCGACGTTCTTCACTAATGGATTAAAATTAAGTATTCCACCAGCTACGCCCGTTTTTCTCAATTCTAATTCCCTTGTCATGTTCCAGACCTCACGCCAGCCTGCGTGAGCTAAAACGCGTGCATTTCGGCCTCGTGTAGTAACACAGTGTTGGCTCTCCTGCCAACCACAACAGTAGATGCGAGAGATTTCGTTGTAAGAACCTTTTTAAATTGCAACAGATAGTTAATTTACGTAAAAATTCATTTTTTTAAATTATACAGATTCCATGAGTTCAGTAAGTTTTATCTTGGCCGCTCCAGGGCAACAATCGAAATTCTTTCGAGCCTTGCTTTGCAATCAATAAATAGAAATTAACAAAATTACATTCAATTCAGTTAACGGCAACTATATTTTAGTCATCACGTTTAAAATCTAAAGCTGGTACATGAATAACAGCGGCTCTTCAAGAACCCGTCTCATATTTACTTATGCACGCAAGTAAAAGCGATAGGAAAAGATAATATCCCTGAGAGAAAAATCATTCTCTGACAAAAGAAAAATTAAGGGTTTCTCATTACGTGTGCGGAAACAAAGGGACATCTACATCTACATATACATCCATACTCCGCAAGCCACCTGACGGTGGCATCCGTCATTTTGATACCACACTCCAATAAATGCGGTTGCAGCATGTCTTATGAACTCGAGATATTTTAGTGTATTTAGATTCCTAGCATTAAAAAGTGAACCAGTCACGTGGATCTTGAAAAACACGCACTAAACTTTGTTAGAACAAGAGCGTTGTTTCTATCCTTTCTTTGAGTCAGCGTGGATTTTCGAGTGACGATTAATGAATATTGCGAAGGTTGGCTTACCCATGGTTTGTAAACGCTGCTGGTCCCTTGAACTTTTGCATAGATATGTCGCATCATTTTGCACTTTTATTGATAAAATTCGGAGAATAGCATCCAATTTTCGGAGCCATTGCCCTGCAGCTGTAGATGCAGAGAAATGTGAAGAGGATTTTCTCTGTCTCGTGATGCCTGGGTGTTGTGTGATGTCTTTAGGTTGTTAGGTTTAAGTAGTTCTAAGTTCTAAGTTCTAAGTCCCATAGTGCTCAGAGACATTGGAACCATTTTGTGAAGAGGATGAAATGGAATGGAATGTAGTGTTCGCAGAACACTCGTTTCGTTCATCCCTCTCGTGGTTCCTAGATGCCTCTTAGTGACATTTGCATCATGCGTTACTGCTGACAAAATGTTTGTTTCATTTCTTTCATCAGTTGCTCTTCTTTTCCTCTAGCGTACTTTTTATTCTGCACAGTTCCAATCTCTAGATCCTCTTTTTATAACTACCGCAAAGACAGATTGTGAGTGCGTGGCACGATCTCGATACCATCCAGCATGCAGCCGCACCGCACCACTGCTTTAAGCCGTCGGTACACGGACCGTGCTATCGAACGTTAACGTTGAGCGTGCCAAGTTCAACGTGCTGCTGAACGCTCAGGAACGATGCGCCTTGTGCACACGGTACGTGGGCCCCAGCGTGGTATACGAGATCACAACGCACTCCAGCGACAGTTGCGGTATGTTTCTAGTTCGTAAATCACACTGTTTACTCAACGGGCGAGCGTAAAATTACCACGTTAGCTCTATTAAAACGCACATTTTTTCCATCTTCCACGAAAAGGAAAGTACCGTGTCCAATCAATAAGGACACAGGATTATAAAAGTTTCATTACAAAGAGTGCGGTACAAGTTTGGAATATTTCTCCGCACAAGATAAACATTACTTCATCATTCCTACATTTTAGTAAAACCCCAAGGTCAGTATTACTTGATTACTGTTCCTACCCAGTAGCAGAATCTTTGCAACATGTGAATTACGAAGCGTGAAAGAAGGGGGAGCAAAATATCTTTATGCAAGTAGCGCAAGCTGTCCTTTAGATTAAGCCAATCGAACAAAGTCACCCCTAAAAAAAAAAAAAAAAAAAAAAAAAAAAAAAAAAAAAAAAAAAAAAAAAAAAGTGAACTTGTATTTACATAACATCAAATATTATAGTCTATACCTATGTTAAACTAATAATAAAGTATCAGAACCTAATAAAAACGCGAATGTTATGAAAAAAAGTGTTAGTACGTGAACCACTGCTCCAACAAAGAAACTCGTTGTTGGACAGTGACGCTATTCATTTTGCTAAACCAACATCACATCTTTTGTCTCGACGCTATTCATTTTGCTAAACCAACATCACATCTTTTGTCTCGACGCTATTCATTTTACTAAACCAACATCACACCTTTTGTCTTCACACCTTTTGTCTCTAATCATAGTATCTTACCGCTTGCTAAAAACCTTAAGCATAGATATGTTACTAACTGAAATTTAATTATAAGAAATTGTACCAAGAATAATGCGTTTTGGGTGGATCTTCGGTGTGTCGATGCCTTCAAATAGCCTACTCTCATTATATGTAAGTCACCATAATTCTTTTGCTACGAATATGATGTTTCTCATTATTTTATTGGAACGAATCACACAGTTAACAACGGGTTTTGCAGTGATTCTCAATTTGCTGGTGCTCAGAACGGCATATATACATATAGGCTTGAAATGAATGCCAATATGGCGCCTCACAACTCTGTATTGAAGGGAGACGGCGTGCTTGTGACGTAGGTGGCGTTGTGCCATCTCATTGGTCAACGCTCAGACGCACGCTCAGAACATCTGACATGCCAGATATTGCTCTGCACGTTCGGAAAGACTCCCGAGCGTGCTATTCCATGCTGTGACGTCAGAAAGTCGGCACGCTCTACGCTCAACGTTCGGATGTACGGTCCGTGTGCCGACGGCTTTACAGTTAGGCAACATCCGCCGTAAACGATATTCACGTTTTCGACTGTCTCATTAGTTTTGCGAGCAAGAAAGCTGTCTGCTGCAACAGCAGAACAGAGATTGGTGGGCATCAAGGGCACAGGTAAACAAAGAACCATACCTAGTTACATGTACGCTTACATTTGCTATTTGCCTTTAATAGGACAGAGGTCTGTGGAAGCTCTTCTGCTGACGGTGAGTCAGCAATTTCCGGCGCAGTTATCTTGATAGTATTTCATCAAGTCCTATACATGCTATGTCGATAAAGTTCTTTTAGCAGCTTCATTCAAATTCCACTGAAGAAAGTATAGAGTTTCATCAGAAAAAACAAGGTTGGTGTCCTAATTCGGCGACTATAAATGATAAAAGTTACTTGTGAACGTAGGAAATTTGGCATACCAGCATATCGTCCATTATAACTTAGCGAAAACCGCACCTCGATATATCTACTCATTCCGGATGTATTTGCGGCGGCCTTGCTTAGCTGTCTTACCAAAGAGAAACAAAACATGTAAAATCAGAAATTACTCCCAACAGTGCAAACATGATTTCTGCAGAATTGCGAAAGTTATTGCCTTTAAATGGTAAAAAATATATGTCAAGAATATTTACATGTTAAACCGTCGTTTAGAGCGTTATTAAAGCTGGAAATTTATGGAATAAAAAATGGTTCAAATGGCTCTGAGCACTATGGGACTTAACTGCTGTGGTCATCAGTCCCCTAGAATTTAGAAGTACTTAAACCTAACTAACCTAACGACATCACACATATCCAAGCCCGAGGCAGGATTCGAACCTGCGACCGTAGCGGTCGCGCGGTTCCAGACTGTAGCGTCTTTATGGAATGGTGAAGGACAGTTAGTAGTTGTATTCGACTTCACCAAGTGGAAAGTTCGGATTTCCCGCTGTTGGGGACAAGCTGACAGTCCACATTATTTTCTGTTTGCCGTAATGAAAAGTAGCTTCTCATGCAGAAAATTCTTCCGCAACTAAGGAAGGCATCATATTTTTCCGCCGAAAACGCATCGCACGCGATCTTTGAGACTATCTAATTAAATTAGCGTACCTCAAATAGCCCGTACATAGCATTTTCTAGGCAGCTTGTGGCCCTGTCTGATAACGGAAGCTTTAAGGACTACTTTAGTTCGTGGCAACAAAATGGCTCTCTTAATATTGGTTACACAGGGTGGTCCATTGATCGTGACCCGGCCAAATATCTCACGAAATAAGCTTCAAACGAAAAAACTACAAAGAACTAAACTTGTCTAGCTTGAAGGGGGAAATAAGATGGAGCTATGGTTCGCCCGCTAGATGGCGCTGCCATAGATCAAACGGATTTATTACATGTTCGTGTAGTACGTAAAGAAATATGAATGTTTTAGTTGGACCACTTGTTTCGCTTTGTGATAGATGGCGCTGTAATACTCAAAAACATATGGCTCACAATTTTAGACGGACAGTTGGTAACAGGTAGGATTTTTACATTAAAATACAGAACGTAGGTACGTCTGAACATTTTATTTCGGTTGTTCCAAAGTGATACATGTACCTGTGTGAACTTATCACTGAGAACGCATGCTGTTACAGCGTGAGTAGCTGTAAATACCACATTAATGCAAAAAATGCTCAAAATGATGTCCGTCAACCTCAGTGCATTTGACAATATGTGTAACGACATTCTTCTCAACAGCGAGTAGTTCGCCTTCTGTAACGTTCGCACATGCATTGACAATGCGCTGACGCACGTTGTCAGGCGTTGTCGGTGGATTACTATAGCAAATTTCCTTCAACTTTCCCCACAGAGAGAAATCCGGGGATGTCAGATCCGGTGAACGTACGTGCCATAGTATGGTGCTTCGACTACCAATCCACCTGTAATGAAATATGCTATTCAATACCGCTTCAACCGCACGCGAGCTAAATGCCGGACATCCATCATGTTCGAAGTACATCGCCATTCTGTCATGCAGTGAAACATCTTGTAGTAACATCGGTAGAGCATTACGTAGGAAATCAGCATACATTGCACCATTTAGATTGCCATCGATAAAATGGGGGCCAATTATCCTTCCTCTCATAATGCCGCACCATACATTAACCCGCCAAGTTCTCTGATATTCCACTTGTCGCAGCCATCGTGGATTTTCCGTTGCCCAATAGTGCATATTATCCCGGCTTACGTTGCCGCTGTTGGTGAATAACGCTTCGTCGCTAAATAGAACGCATGCAAAAAAATCTGTCATCGTCCCGTAATTTCTCTTGTGCCCAGTGGCATAACTGTACACGACGTTCAAAGTCGTCGCCATGCAATTCCTGGAGTATAGAAATATGGTACGGGTGCAATAAATGTTGATGTAGCATGCTGAACACTGACGTTTTTGAGATTCCCGATTCTCGCGCAGTTTGTCTGCTATTGATGTGCGGATTTGCCGAGACAGCAGCTAAAACACCTACTTGGGCATCATCATTTGTTGCAGGTCGTGGTTGACGTTTCACATGTGGATGAACACTTCCTGTTTCCTTAAATAACGTAACTATACGGCGAACGTCCCGGACACTTGGATGATGTCGTCCAGGATACCGAGCAGCATACATAGCACACGCCCGTTGGGCATTTTGATCACAATAGCCACACATAAACACGATATCGACCTTTTCCGCAATTGGTAAACGATCCATTTAAACACGGGTACTCTATCACGAAGCAAATACCGTCCGCACTGGCGGAATGTTGTGTGATACCACATACTTAAGCGTTTGAAACTATTACAGCGCCATCTATCATAAAGCAAAAAAAGTGGTCCAACTAAAACAATTGTATTTCTTTACGTACTACACTAATATGTAATAAAAAATCGGGGTTCCTTTAAAAAAAAACGCAGTTGATATCCGTTTGACCTATGGCAGCGCCATCTAGCGGGCGAACTATAGCGCCATCTGGTTTCCCCTTTCAAGCTAGACAAGTTTCGTTCTTTGTAGTTTTTTCGTTTGACGCATATTTCGTGAGCTATTTGGCCCGGTCACTGTCAATGGATCACCCTGTATAAATTATGTTTTTATTGTATATAATTCGTCACTGTTGCCAATTCAAAACCTGTTTGTATTGTTACCGTCTATCACTGGTTATGTCAGTCGATAAAAATTGAAGTAAATACGACCTTAATAATTAATTTGCGATCGTTGAATACATTCATATTTTTATTTATGTACACAACAAAAGCACGTCCGTAACTAAACTGCTAGCTATATAAAGTGCAACATGGGAATGATGTGATCAGATTGTGTGGTCCCAACACATCGAGAGCATACCGGCTAGCGCACCTCCGCGAGACGGCGTCACCTGCAGGAAGACATGAGTTGGGCGTCCCCTGTCAAAGGTGATTCAGTCAGCCTCCGATCGCTGGTCGGCCCAGTCGGTTGTAGACTTCGAGAGCATCACTACTGAGTATTAGAAAGACGAACTGAGCCAGCGTTCTGCGATTAATAGCAGTGGCTAAAGTTCAATTGGTTCAAATGGATCTGAGCGCTCTGGGACTTAACATCAGTCATCAGTTCCCTAGAACTTAGAACTACTTAAACCTAACTAACCTAAGAACATCACACACATCCGTGCCCGAGGCAGGATTCGAATCTGCGACCATAGCGGTCCCGCGGTTCAGGACTGAAGCGCCTACAACCGCTCGGCCACTCCGGCTGCTGGCTCAAGTATTTGCAAGTAGGAGGCGCAAGCACCCACTCCATAAAGAGAAGTCATGTTCATTTTCCTTTTAAAAATAAAATGTTATATTAATCTTCAAGTTTATTGTACAGATCATTTTGAATTCGTGCTACCGCTCATCGCAACTTCTCTCCTTCCTTGTTTGTGTCGGTTCTGACTCCCACAGTAGCTGAGACGTATTTGATCATGGACGACTTTGAGGTTAGGTCCCTGGAGCAAGCCCAACTAAAACCAACCTGTTTCTACCGTTAAGTGGCTCACACTTTGAAACGTCACAGGTTTACGCTTCATTTAACTGACTGATTAATTTCTACATGTTTAATAATTCATTTTACGCCGAGAGCGTCCTTTCAATGTTTCGTCTAGCTAATTAACCTCTGTATTCAAGAATGCTTCTGTGTATATTTTTTCTTCTGTTGGTGTCACACCTCCTCTCTCAACCTTTGATCCCACGATGTATGTGGATGGATGAACGTAATGTGCACGTATTGTTCCATGGACCATTCACCAATGTTGCGTTATCCTTTCCTTCATTTTAAAATTAGGAAACTATCTTTTCTATCGGGTTTGATTACCCATATCTCAATTTATCGGACCTAATTGAAGAATTAGACACATAGCGGTAGAAATGGGAACCATGCAGCACTGTGTCCGCTTATATTAAAGGGAGATACGTGTTACATGAAAATTAATCAGCTTAACAAACGAGGGGTAGACTTTCAACTTTTGTCGTTTGGTCACATGGACACCCCATCAAGTCACTTTGCTTCTTCGAAGCATGCAGTTTACCACCGAGATAGGACAGTATGCCCCCCCCCCCCCCATTCATCCCCCGTTTCTTGTATCCTGGTGAATCGCAAACCTGATGGCAAGATGGTGTACAGCTATTCCAGAAAGCCTACATTCTTTCATCTGTATTAGTATCCAATTGTGGTCATAGCTTCTAGTGTGAAGGTGTTCTACCCACCCTTGTTCAAGGAGCGCGATCCAGCTGCGACCAAGACAGCCTTCCAAATGAGCTGAAACACCTGGAGGTAACATCCGAAGCAACGGGTATACCAGCAAGCAGATAAGGTGTACATTCAGACAAGCTACACCAACATAAACGCAGAAAGGAAAAGAAGAGCACAAGTCACTAGCGTGCATCCCCTTTGCCAGTAATACCTCCAGAAAAATCAGCAGAGTCTTGGGACGAGACAATGTCAAATGTGTATTTTGCCCACCCCCTAAGACCTTGACACGACTAGCTTCAGTAACGGACGATGCAGGCCTTCAAGTACAAGGGGTCTCTACGAACGCCGCAAGGCATACATCGTGGAAACTGTACACACAGGTAGAAGAAAGATGTCGTCAACATAGAAGCCACCCAGAATTACACCAGACAACAACAAAAACACCGGTGGCCGATCATACTGCAGAAACTGGCCATACTATAGATTACAACAAAACGAAGGAACCTAGGTAACCGTCCTCCTCCTGGGATTGTGTAATTAAAGAGACCATTGGAATTTGCGTCCAAGACGTATTAGATGGTGGCCTCTAAGTCAGTCAGGTATGGCACCCTGCACTGAATCACGCACAAGCAACACGTTGCCTCACAGCAGCTCAGGTGTTGGGGACCGCCATTCTCAGGCGAGACTGGTTTCGCGCTGATAAAGCCAGATGGGTACACAGTGTATTGAAGACAACAGGTGTTGTGTATCACCTACTGTGATCGTTCAGACACTAAACTATGGTAGTTATTTTTGTAGACGAATTAAAGGAGCAACTCATTGGTATATTCACTACATATTAATGTTTTTATTTTCTTTGTACACTACAGGCCATTAAAATTGCTACACGAAGAAGAAATGCACACGATAAACGGGTATGCATTGGACAAATATATTATACTAGAACTGACATGGGATTACATTTTCACGCAATTTTGGTGCATAGATCCTGACAAATCAATACCCAGAACAACCACCTCTGGCCTTGATACGCCTGGGCACTGAGTCAAACAAAGCTTGAATGGCGTGTACAGGTACAGCTTCCCATGCAGCTTCAACACGATACCACAGTTCATCAAGAGTAGTGACTGGCGTATTGTGACGGGCCAGTTGCTCGGCCACCATTGACCAGACGTTTTCAATTGGGGATACATCTGGAGAATGTGCTGGCCAGGGCAGCAGTCGAACATTTTCTGTATCCAGAAAGGCCCTTACAGGACCTGCAACATGCGGTCGTGCGATATCCTGCTGAAATGTAGGGTCTCGCAGGGAACGAATAAAGGGTAGAGCCACGGATCGTAACACATCTGAAATCTAACTTCCACTGTTCAAAGTGCCGTCAATGCGAACAAGAGGTGATAGAGACGTGTAACCAATGGCACCCCCTACCATCACGCCTGGTGATACGGCAGTATGGCGATGACGAATACACGCTTCCAATGTCCGTTCACCGTGATGTTGCCAATAACGGATGCGATGATTTTGATGCTATAAACAGAACCTGGATTCATCTGAAAAAAATGACGTTTTGCCGTTCGTGCACCCAGGTTCGTCACTGAGTACACCATCGCAGGCGCTCCTGTCTGTGATGCAGCGTCAAGGGTAACCGCAGCCATGGTCTCCGAGTTGATAGTCCATGCTGCTGCAAATGTCGTCGAACTGTTGGTGCAGGTGGTTGTTGTCTTGCAAACGTCCCCATCTGTTGACTCAGGGATCTAGAAGTGGCTGCACGATCCGTTACAGCCATGTGGATAAGATGCCTGTCATCTCGACTGCTAGTGATACGAGGCAGTTGGGATTCAGCACGGCGTTCTGTATTACCCTACTGAACTCATCAATTCCATATTCTGCTAAGACTCATTGGATCTCGACCAACGCGAGCAGCAATGTCGCGATACGATAAACGACAATCGCCATAGGCTACAATCCGACCTTTATCAAAGTCGGAAACGTGACGGTACGCATTTCTCCTCCTTACACGAGGTATCACAACAACGCTTCACCAGGGAGCGCCATCAACTGCTGTTTGTGTACGAGAAATCGGTTGGAAACTTTCCTCGTATCAGCACCTTGTAGGTGTCGCCACCGGCGCCAGCCTTGTGTGAAAGCTCCGAAAACCTAATCATTTACAAAACACCGCATCTTCTTCCTGTTGGTTAAATTTCGCGTCTGTAGCACGTCATCTTCGTGTTGTAGCAATTTTAATGGCCAGTAGTGTAATTGTGGACCTGGCAACACGATTTGTAAACAGTAAAATTTCCTTTTTTGAACCAACGTTACCGAGGCCCCGTTAGACACACGCAGTTGCATGATGACAGAGATCCTGTGTCCAAAACCACCACGATCTGATTTTTCTATGCGAAATTTGTTGTCAAGTATCAATGTGGTGCGGAGTCCACATTAAACCCCATGCAAGTAGCAATTTATCTTCAGCAGTGATTCAGTTATTACGATCAAAGACTGAAATGTCTGACGACAAAGCACAATTTGACAAATGACCTCGAAATTATCAACCAATTACACGTATCATTCAATAACTGCGTCGGTGTGTCTGAAGTTCTCTTAGTAGTTTATCAGTAAGGATTATGGCATCTGACCTTCATACACAGTTTTGAGATTTTCAGTCTCACCGAGGAGAGAGGCAGGTGCCAGTCTGACTTACTTGTATCGAGACGTCAGGGAAGTCATTAGTCACATCTAATCTCAAATTTAAGTTATTATTTCATTTCAGTGTACGTGATTGGTGCGGCATTTTTACCGAAATCAGTTTACCAAACAGATTTTTTTTTCTCAAATAAAAGCTTCAAGGACTCTACTGAGCTGGCAGTGTTTACAATTGGTTGGTTCTTTATATAAATGAAGTGTAAAGTTTTCTTAACGTTACTCATCTGACATCTACTTTCAACTCATTTTAAAATTTGCAACAGTATTTTCATCGCAGTTTCCAAATGATTATGAATACTGGATTGAAGAATTCTATTCCCCTTTTCCTTTAAGTACAATGGGACGAAGATATTAAAGGACCTGGAAAAATAATCTATGGCATGCTATGCCTCTCTACGTCTAAGAGCAGCACCTTATGTTTCACGTGTCATGGTAGAGTACTTTGCTCATCTATATTCTAATTAGTCATGCCCTAAGTTTTTCGGATTGTGATGAGTAATGTTAACAAAACTCTACTTTTACTGACATAAAAATTATTTTCAAATACTGTTAGCTCAGTACTTTCACATGAAACTGGTATTTGAGATGAAAGTTTTCATATCAACTATTTTCAGCAAAATTGCTATATCCATCACGTACATAGAAACGAAATGGAAAGTTAAAATTAGTATTAGATATTGAAAAAGACTTCCTTCATGCCTCAAAGCAGGTAAGTCAGATTGGCATATGTCGTTTTCCCTGGTGAGACTGAAAATCCAAAAAGTGGTTTTGAAGGTCAGATGCTATAATGCTTACTAAAAAAACTATTAGTACAACTCCATACACAACTGATGTAGTTCTTCAACGACACGTGTTATTCGTTGACAGTATGATGGATATTTGTCGAATTATGTTTTGGCGTTAGGCAATACAGTCTTTAATTTTAATAGTTACATCATTTCAGAAGGTAATTCCCCACTTTCGTCGTTTAATGTGGAACCCGTACCGCGCTCCTACTTGGAGACAATTTTCAAATTAAAAAAATAAAACAATATCTCGGTAGTTTCGAACACGTGATTCATTCAACTGACTGAGCCTCAGTATTGCTTCTAAAACCACCAATTTTACTGTTTACAGATCGAACTGTAAGGTCTTTTTTTCCAAAATTTGGCAAGTTTACACTTCCAAAGAAAATGAAAACGTTAATGGCTTCCAAAATTGCAGGGAATATACCAACTCAAGATACAATGAACTGCTTCTTTAATTCGTTTGAAAGAATGGCTACTGAAATTTAGTGTCTTGAACGATCACAGAAGTAGGCACATGGCCTCAGTCGTCTTAATACTGCATGTACCCGTCATAATATTGTCACAACTGACTTTAACTGCGTGCAAACAGACCTACCCCACCATTGGCACCACCAACCATGGCCGATCCGTGGACACTGACAGCAGTGAAGTGGTGGAGAGGGTAGCGGCTAATTTGTATAGAAAGCTGACTTGAGCAGAGCACTAGTCATCAAGACCTATCTGAAGATAGCGACAAGTCCGTTTGTCGAAATATTGTGGAGAACGTACGGTGTCCGGCGCGAATTTTTCTTCATATTTTTAACAATTGAAGTGTCCTGTGACCATGTCACAGTGTGGTGGGTAACAACATCCCGGACTGATTATTATATGCTGACCCACGAAAGAAAAAGATAAAGAGTGGGAACAAATCACATATATTAGAAATATTTAAAATAGGAACATGGACTATAAGAGATATGACACATTAAGAACCAGGAAGGGAACAGGAACCAGCACAGCTGAACTATTGCTGCCATCACTGAAACGAAAAAGAAATTACAGGAAATGATCAAACTTCAAAATTATGTGACGATCTAATGCGGCGTATCATAAGAACAAAGAGTTGTTGCTGCTTGGGGAGAGCAACAGAAAATGCATGAAAGAATACTTGTAAAAAGTCTTAGAGCTGAGAGAATGAAAAATATCTCCATATTGTCTTTATATCCCCCGGGAGGAGGATGAACTCAAAATACTAACGCATTTCACTACTCGTTAGAGAACACTATACAAAATTAATCAAAAGTTATTATATACTTCTCATGGGCGAGACCTCTTAATGGTATAGCTGGTAAAAGGTGAAAATACATCAGTAGCAATGCAAAAAAAACTAATAGAGTTTGCACACATAACGAATTAAGAATGACAAACACGTGTTTTAATCATCATGATATCCATAAATTTACATGGGCAGCTTGAAGTACAGCTTCAATAATACACCATATTCTTGCAGATAAAAACAGACATGGCTGAGAATAAAGGGACACAGAAGCTTGGATGCATCATCCGATCGCTATTTAGCACCTAGTGACATACCATTTTTAAAATGATGGAAGAAACCGTTCACCTACTCCAAGAACGTGGTATCAAACTATTATGTTAAAAGATACTAAACAAGAAATGTCAAATGAAACCAGTACGTAACAACATTAATGGAGAATAGAATGCTATTAAAGGAATTGTAACATAAGCTGTCGCTGAAGCATTAGGAACGAGGGAAAAGAAATATTATAAAATAGGAATAATGATTTGAAACAACCGTATTAGCAAACTAATAAAAGCCAAAAGAAAGGCACATCTAGAAACCTTGTCTGCACCTAATAATATTGATTACAGAGAGGACTTTAAAAGTAAATCTGGTTTAGTAAAAAAATAAATACGAAAAATTAAACGAGAAAGTTGCGATCGATATGTGAGTGATATAACGTGATATTCATGGAATATAAAACGAAGCAAATTATGAAGCACTTGATTGAACGAGATAGCTAACATAAAAGTTTTCTGAGTATCGCACCGCGTAATAATGTAAATAACAGTAGACTCAAAAGGTCACTACAGCAGTAGCCGAAACCTTGATTTGTCCGGTATAGTTTTTAACACTGACGCGATATGTTACTTAGAAATCTTTTATGTCACGTGACTCTTGTCACGGGAGCTTACACAATTATGTACGCTGTTATAAAAAATATACGTTTTAAAACTGAATGTAATATCCGAAAGAGACGGTTAAAATGATTTAAATGTTGATGGACTGATACTGACTGATGAAGAACCAGAACTAACCATCAGTACCAGTGACTCCGTAGATGTAACAACAATGGAAAAACTGCAAATAGCGATCCAAGAAACAAAAACAAAATGTCGTTGGCACTGAAAATATAAGCACGCAGCTGGTTAAATATGCATCTTATCAACTAAAACATATATTTTTAAATTTAATGTATATTTGCTGACAGAGAACATGCGCCAGACGAATGGAATGAAGCTTTGGTATGCTCTAGTTACAAGAAAGGCGATAGATCACAATGAGCAAATTACCGAGGAGTACATCTGCTAAATTCCTGTTACAAACTGCATGCTAAAATTATAAAGAAGAGATTTATAAGAGTAGTGGATGCTCGTAAGTTAGAAGTAAAACAGTGTTTTAGAAAAGGTGAATCATGTTCTGATTGTTTTTCGCTTTGTCGCAAGTAACTATGAATAGAAGTTGGATAATCGACGTATTAACTTTTTTATTTAAAAAAAAATGGTTCAAATGGCTCTGAGCACTATGGGACTTAACTTCTGTGGTCATCAGTCCCCTAGAACTTAGAACTACTTAAACCTTACTAACCTAAGGACATGACACACATCCATGCCCGAGGCAGGATTCGAACCTGCGACCGTAGCGGTTACGCGGTTCCAAACTGAAGCACTTAGAACCGCACGGCCACACCGGCCGGCTAAATTTTTATCGATTATGAAAACACCTTTGAGCAGGTAAAGGGAAAATGGTATATGAATCACTAACGAAAATGAAACTCCTAGCACATCTGATTACTGCAGTTCAGACATTCTATAAGAATAATAAAATGAGGGTTCGTACTGTAAGGAATGGGATGGAATCTGCCTATTTTTATCAAGGTGTCAGATAAGGCTGCTCACCTCCATCACTTTTTCAACACATATTGAAGATATCATTCAAAAATTGATGATTATATTGCACTACGGATTAAGGAGTGAAAATTACAATTTATTTAGCTGCTGTTTACTGACGGTCAGCTTATGATAGGAGAATCTGAACAAAAGGTTGAAATTGCTGAACGTTGGTTGGATCAAATTACCACTAAATGCAGAATGAGAACATCAACGGAAAAGTTAAAAGTGATGGCATTTCAAGGCTCGGAACCCATAAGAATCAAAACCGTTACAAACAGACAAATAAGTGAACAAGTAAGAGAGTTTAAATACTTAGGATGTAATCTTACATTATCCAACTAGGATGATGTTGAGCTAAAAGTGGCCAGAGTCAGACATTCCGCCGGCCGGAGTGGCCGAGCAGTTCTAGACGCTTCAGTCTGGAACCGAGCGACCGCTACGGTCGCAGGTTCGAATCCTGCCTCGGGCATGGATGTGTGTGATATCCTTAGGTTAGTTCGGTTTAAGAAGTTCTAGGGAACTGATGACCTCAGATGTTGAGTCCCATAGTACTCAGCGCCATTTGAAGCATTTTGAGACATTCCTGTGGAATAAAACATAAGGCGCGGAAAGAAACAGTAATTAAATTTTACAGATTAATAGCGTTGCCTTCGTGCTGTATGGTAACGCATATTGGAACCCAGCATCTGATAACTACGACGAATCGAGTCATTCCTTAGCTTTGTGGCAAACTACTGAACCGTAACAGAAACACCGATATTAGACAAGCAGTAAATGTTGAACGCATTACAAAGAAAATTGAAAAATAACGACTGAAGTGTAAAGACCACATGCGGATCATGTCTAATATAGGATAAGTATATTTGTTAATACAATATATAACACAACGGGAGTAAGAAACGTTGGACGTCCCTTAAATAGACAATGTGAACAATTCTGAGGTGGTACAGGCTAAAAGGCCTAATGATTGAAACCAGAGAGGAAAACAAATGGCGAAACGTAAACTGACGTGCCAAAAGCCATGGGCTACCTCCTAATATTGTACCAGTACTCATTTTGACCGGCATAGTGCAGCGCTCCGGGAGTAGACAACATTCCATTAGAACTACTGACAGTCTTGGGAGAGCCAGGCCTAACAAAACTCTACCATCTGGTGAGCAAGATGTATGAGACAGGCGAAATACCCTCAGACCTCAACAAGAATATAGTACTTCCAATCCCAAAGAAAGCAGCTGTTGACAGATGTGAAAATTACCGAACTATCAGTTTAATAAGTCACGGCTGCAAAATACTAACTCACATTCTTTACAGACGAATAGAAAAACTGGTACACGCCGACCTCGGGGAAGATCAGTTTGGATTCCGTAGAAATGTTGGAACACGTGAGTCAATACTGACCTACGATTTATCTTAGAAGAAACATTAAGGAAAGGTAAATCTACGTTTCTAGCATTTGTAGACTTAGAGAAGGCTTTTCACAATGTCGACTGGAATACTCTCTTTCAAATTCTGAAGGTGGGAGGGGTAAAATACAGGGAGAGAAAGGCTATTTACAATTTGTACAGAAAATAGATGGCAGTTATAAGAGTCGAAGAGCATGAAACGGAAGCAGTGGTTGGGAAGGGAGTGAGAGAGGTTTGTAGCCTCTCCCCGATGCTATTCCATCTGTATATTGAGCAAGCAGTAGAGGAAAAAAAGAAAAATTCGGAGTAGGTATTAAAATCCATGGAGAAGAAATAAAAACTTTGAGGTCTGCCGATGACATTGTAATCCTGTCAGAGACAGTGAAGGACTTGGAAGAGCAGTTGAACGGAATGGACGGTGTCTTGAAAGAAGGGTATAACTTGAACATCAACAAAAGCAAACGAGGATAATGTAATGTAGTCGAATTAAATCGGGCGATGCTGAGTGAATTAGATTAGGAAATGAGGCACTTAAAGTAGTAAAGGAGTTTTGTTATTTGGGGAGCAAAATAACTGATGATGGTCGAAGTAGAGAGGATATAAAATGTAGACTGGCAATGACAAGAAAAGCGTTTCTGAAGAATAGAAATTTGTTAACATCTAGTATAGATTTAAGTGTCAGGAAGTCGTTTCTGAAAGTATTTGTATGGAGCGTAGCCATGTATGAAAGTGAAACGTGGACGATAAATAGTTTAGACAAGAATAGAAGCTTTCGAAATGTTGTGCTACAGAAGAATGCTGAAGATTAGATAGGTATATCACATAACTAATGAGGAGGTATTGAATAGAATTGGGGAGGAATTTGTGGCACAACTTGACAAGAAGAAGGGATCGGTTGGTAGGGCATATTCTGAAGCATCAAGGGATCACCAATTTAGTATTGGAGCAGCGTAGACGGTAAAAACCGCAGTGGGAGACCAAGAGCTGAATACACTAAACAGATTCAGAAGGATGTAGGTTGCAGTAGGTACTGGGAGATGAAGAACCTTGCACAGGATACAGTAGCATGGAGAGCTGCATCAAACCAGTATCAGGACTGAAGACCACAACAAGAACAACATAACACAACGGAAGTAAGAAACGTTGGACGCCTCTTAAATAGACAGTGAGACGGAGCAGGCTAAAAGGCCTAATCATTGAAGACGATGATAATGGTGGTGATGACTCATGATGTGACATGAGTGGACGCTTGGCAATTCTACAAACCAGAGAGGAAAACAGATGGCGAAATTTTACTTCTTACACGTACACTGAAGTGGCAAAAGCCCTGGGATACCTCCTATTATTGTTATCAGATCTCGTTTTGCCCAGCATAGTGCAGCAGCGAGAAGTGGAATGGACTCAGCAGGTCGTTGAAAGTCCCCTGCAGAAATACTGATCCGTGCTGTCTCCACAGCTGCCCGTTATTACGATAGTGTTGGCGGTGCAGGATGTTGTGCACAAACTGACCTCTCGAACATGTACCATAAATGTTCGATGGGATTCATGTCGGGTGGTCTGGCTGGCCAAACCATTCACTCGATTTGTCCAGAATGTTCTTCAAACCAGTTGCGAACTATAGTTGGCCGGTGACAAGGGCACAAATGGTCTCCAAGTATCCCAACATCCAGAGGACCCAGTCCATTTCATGTAAACACAGCTCACACCATTACGTAGCCACCACCAGTTTGCACACTGCCTTATTGACAATCTGCGCCGCACTCGAGCCCTACCATCACCTGTTACTAACTTAAATCTGGACTCATCTGACCAGCCCACGGTTTTCCAGTTGTGTGCGTTCCAACAGATACGGTCACGAGCCCAGGCTTGGCGCTGCTGGCGATGACGTGCTGTTAGTAAAGCCACTCGCTTCGGTCGTCTGCTGCCGGAGCCCATTGACGTCAAGCTTCGCCGCACTGTCCTAACGGATACCTTCGTTGTAGTTCCACAATGATTTCTGCGATTATTTCACGTAATGCTGACAACTGTACGTAAACGCCACTGGTCTCGGTCGTCCAGTGAAGGCCGTTGACCACTGTTTTGTCCATTGTGAGAGGTAATGCCTGAAATTTGGTGTTTTCGACACGCTTTTGACTCCGTAGACATCGGAATGTTGAATTCCCTAACGATTTCCGAAATGGAATGTCTCATGCGTCTAGCTCCAACTACCACACCGCATTCAAAGTCTGTCAGTTCCCGGCGTGAGGCTACAACCACGTCGGAGACCTTTTCACGTGAATCACCTACGTCCAGATGACAGCTCCGCCAACGCACTGCTCTCTTCTACGTTGTGTACGCGATACCGCCGCCATCTCTATATGTGCATATACACTACTGGCCATTAAAATTTGCTACACCAAGAAGAACTGCAGATGATAAACGGGTATTCATTGGACAAATATATTATACTAGAACTGACATGTGATTATATTTTCACTCAATTTGGGTGCATAGATCCTGGCAAATCAGTACCCAGAACAACCACCTCTGGCCTTAATAACGGCCTTGATACGCCTGGGAATTGAGTCAAACAGAGCTTAGATGGCGTGTACAGGTACAGCTTCCCATGCATCTTCAACACGATACCACAGTTCATCAAGAGCAGTGACTGGCGTATTGTGACGAGCCAGTTGCTCGGCCACCATTGACCACATGTTTTCAATTGGTGAGAGATCTGGAGAATGTGCTGGGCAGGGCAGCAGTCGAACATTTTCTGTATCGAGAAAGGCCCGTACAGGACCTGCAACATGAGGTCGTGCATTATCCTGACGAAATGTAGGGTTTCGCAAGGATCGAATGAAGGGTAGAGCCACATCTGAAATGCAACGTCCACTGTTCAAAGTGCCGTCAATGCGAACAAGAGGTGACCAGACATGTAACCAATGGCAACCCATACCATCACGCCGGGTGATACGCCAGTATGGCGATGGCGAATACACGCTTCCAATGTGCGTTCACTGCGATGTCACTAAACACGGTTGAGACCGTCACGATGCTGTAAACAGAACTTGGATTCATCCGATAAAATGACGTTTTGCCATTCGTGCACCCGGGTTCGTCGTTGAGTACACCATCGCAGGCACTCCTGTTTGTGATGCAGCGTCAAGGGTAACCGCAGCCATGGTCTCCGAGCTGATAGTCCATGCTGCTACAAATGTATTCGAACTGTTCGTGCAGATGGTTGTTGTCTTGCAAACGTCCCCATCTGTTGACTCAGGGATCGAGACGTGGCTGCACTATCCGTTACAGCCATGCGGATAAGATGCCTGTCATCTCGACTGGTAGCGATACGATGCCGCTGGAATATAGCACGGCGTTCCGTATTACTTTCCATATTCTCCTAACAGTCATTGGATCTCGACCAACGCGACCAGCAATACGATTAACCGCAATCGCGGCAGGCTACAATCCGACCTTTGTGAAAGTCGGATAACGTGATGGTGCGCATTTCTTCTCCTACTAGGCATCGCAACAACGTTTCACCAGACAACGCCGGTCAACTGTTGTTTGTGTATGAGAAATAGGTTGGAAACTTTTCTCATGTCAGCACGTTGTAGGTGTCGCTACTGGTGCCAACCTTGTGTGAATGCTCTGAAAAGCTAATCATTTGCATATCACAGCATCTTCGGTTAAATTTCGCGTCTGTAGCACGTCTTCTTCGTGGTGTAGCAATTTTAATGGCCAGTAGTGTAGCTGTACTTTGACTTTTATTATCTAGTTGTATACAGACTTGTAGGAAGTCTAGACGACCTGGGTGCATACAGGTTTGGAATATTGCTGCACAGAGCTGCCACTTGTCGCAGCGACAATGGCTGTACCTCAGTTCGGCACGTGTTCGAACATTGGTGACAGACGCATGCACGACTTTCCATGCTGCTTCATTTCTAAGCCAGAGTCATCAGTCACAAGCTAATGGTGGTGGTCTGCCAGTTTCTCGGCAATTGATGAATGGGTAACGTAACGTACCAGACATGCCAATAATCGAGCACCACACATATTGAGGCAGATCAGGACGGTACGGAACCTGAAGACAAGGCAGGTCACTAGTCTTAACATGTCAGTTATGTAGCGGTAACTAACCAAAGTACCAGCTATGCGAAGCACAAGTAATCGTGTAGCGTTCCAAATGACCTTACTTACCATCACGCCAAGTGCCGGATCTCTATGAAGATGACATGTGCAATCTGGACAACGTTCTGTCTCCTTGGAGCGTCCACACATGGGTACGTAGAGTGTGAACCTGTGTACAGAACTGTCACTCGTTTGGAAAAATGACGTCCTGTTGCTGCACGACCCAGTTTTATCGCTCGGTGCTTCACTGTTGTCATACCCCCCCTCCCCCCCTCTGCTGCTACGACAAGAGAAATCGCACGGAATGATGATTGTTGTGGTGTTAGGTTTAAGTAGTTCCAAGTTCTAGTTGACTGATGACCACAGCAGTTAAATCCCTTAGTGATCAGAGCCACTTGAATCATGTTTGTACTTAGGGCGATTTTCGCTTGATTTCTCGGTTACATCGTCTGTAGTGCTCAGATCTCGACATAGTGTATACATACTTGTCTTACTGGAAACAAACCTCTTTTTCTGAACGGATGAACGTGATGTGGCTGCGTGTTCCTGCAAAGCCGAGCCAACAACATGTTTTTTTTATGTGTGCCCTACCGAGACTCGAACTCGGGCCTTTGCCTTTCGCGGGCAAGTGCTCTACCATCTGAGCTACCGAAGCACGACTCACACTCCGTCCTCACAGCTTTCCTTCTGCCAGTATCTCGTCTCCTACCTTCCAAACTTTACAGAAGCTCTCGCAGAAGGAAGGTAGGAGACGAGATACTGGCAGAAGGAAAGCTGTGAGGACGGAGTGTGAGTCGTGCTTCGGTAGCTCAGATGGTAGAGCACTTGCCCGCGAAAGGCAAAGGTCCCGAGTTCGAGTCTCGGTCGGGTACACAGTTTTAATCTGCCAGGAAGTTTCATATCAGCGCACACTCCGCTGCAGACTGAAAATCTCTTTCTGGAAACAGGTCTGTTGTCAAGTGGACTATTCGCGGGGGAGACCCTGCATAACAATGAGCATGGTCCTCCTGAACCCTGTATGCCTGACTGTCGTGGGCTCCGGACCAACACGAGGAGATAAACTGCAGTCTCCATATCTCAGAATCCTTCCATAGTCCAATTCCGACTTACACGAGGCACAAATGATCTTCACATTAAGAATTAGGTTTGAAATTCGATTTCTGAATGAGCAAACCACTCTGTAGTTCTTCCTCATACAAAGCGTGCAGATAGCGTCACTTCTGCCTACCTGGTGTAAGTGTTCTGAAATGCGAGTCATTTGAATATCCAAACACGCAGTACACTTCGTGCCAAATCGACGTCTGTTTCATGCCGCCTTCATGATTTTAATGGCGAGAGTTAGTTTTTTTTTCACTTTCTGGTACCACATGCCAACAGCCTTGCTGCAATGGTTCCACTGGTTCCCCTCATACCACCGAAGCTCAGCAATATCAGGCTTGGCTACCACTTGGTTGGGTGACCGTCTGGGCTGCCGAGCGCTGTTATCAAGCGCAGTGCTCTCAGCCCATGTAAGGTCAATTGAGGCATGACGGCTCCGGTCACGAAAACTGATAACTGCCGATAGTGTGCTGTGCTGACATGTATCTAGTGACGTTTATCGACTGAAGATGACACTGCTCTTTGTCGGTACCACTGTTCCTTCAAAGCTTGTTCGGACAGAGATTTCTGTTACCAAACAGTTTGAAAAGTTCTCAAGGAAATCGCCCATACAAACTATACATGTACATTAAAATAATTAAAGCACACTAACGACTGGACCAGAATCCTCCAAAAGACATATTGCAAACTTAAAGGAAGTGACTGGTAACAGTAATCCGATATTGATAATCGTAACACTCCTAGTCAGACGTAAGACGTTTATGTCGTAATGGTTCTTTATTTGAGAAACCATTACCTCCCGCCAACCCTATTTTTCGATACCGTAGATTAATGAATATTTTTCTACGTAATGTCTCATATTTTTCGTTCTATTCAAATTTGGTTTCATCTTTATATGTATGTACGTCGATATTTTAAGATGTTGAAATCGATATAATATCAAGTGTGAATATCTTTGTACTTATTGTTATCTTTGATGCTGGCTTGTGTCTCTTGGCTCGGAAGCGTACAGAGTAGTCAAGTTTTTGTGTTGAATATGAACAGTCATGACTTTGTGTGAAAAGATGAGTCTGAGTTGTGGACAATGAAAAATGTTGTGAGTTTTATTAAGAGCAGTAACGGCTGCGAAATTGTATGATGAAATAATGTCTTGAACATGCAAAAGTATAAAAAGTTTAGTAAATGTGAATTTTTCTGAAAAGTGAGTGTCAAGAATTATTCTCAAGTGACCATTGTTTAAAAAAAGTATGAAGCACATTGCAAGGAAAAACGCAAATCATCAAATTATTCTTGAAAGTTTGTCTTCGTAAGTTCTTCAAGTCGGCGTAATTAACATCCGAGTGCCTTTCGTACCAACAGCGATAGTCATGCAGCCTAGACAACATTTTAAATTATGAGTCAAAGCCAGAGCGAGATCGTCGTTGGATTGCAGATATAAGTGATATTATTGTTAATTTTCTTCAGTGACTGTAATCAATTGATGTAGCAATACCTGCACATTAAAGACCTATTACTTGCGCAGTTAAAAGATCATACTTTGAGTGCGCGACGTGATAGTTTTTGAGCTAATTAACTGTTAGTGGAGGTATTGTCAAAATGTGCAGTTACTTTTGGCGTATATACGATCTTCCACAGCGGAATGAGGCCCACCCTCACGTAGTTTGCTCGTGATGGTCATGGCTACAGGAAGGATCGTCACCGGTTGTCGGCAAGGCACTGAAGATCAATCTAGACAAAATATAATTTGAATCAGTATATGGTGACTCATATTAAATCTCGACACACTTATCTCCATTGTATCAATTTTAGAACAGTTTATATCTATGGTTTTGAAGATGATGGGATTGGTCGACTGATGCAAGAAGAAATTTGTCTCGGCATGCAGAGGTTGTAAGATGTATCGCTTTTGATCTGACTTTCTTGGTAAACATTCCAGAACATCTTCACCTCTCGTAGTGGTCTTCTGTCTGAAGATGGTTTGATACAGCTCTCTGTGCTACTGTACCCTGTGCAAGTCTGTACATCTCTACATACTACCACAACCCACATCCATTTGAATCTGAGCAGTGAAGGGAGTCCATACAATAGTTTCTATCGGATGGGCAAGGGGGTGCGCTTTACTTTTAAAATTTTTTAACACAAATGGCGGCTTGTAAGTAGCCATAAAAATGTTTAAATCTGTCCATGTTAAAAACCTATTTAATACTGACTTTTAAATCGTTTTCTTGAAAGATAAATAGAATACGCTATATTTTTCGTTTATCTGAGAGCCTATAGCTGTTGCCTATAGCTATGGGTGTCCTTGTGGGTAGCAGAGATACCAAGTCTTTGGTCCACTTTGTTTACATTTGTGACGTCATGTGACGTAGTTCATGTAACCTAGTGATATCGTCATCACTGATATCATCGCTGTTATCAGTGATGTCATCACCCTTATCAGCGTGCACCCATGCCCCTTGCCCCCTCCCCTATCCATCTTTATCTCCAGCCAATCATAGTGCAGTATTATAAAACCAAGATGGCGAAAATGAGTTGCATTAGTGAAAAAATTAATAACCTCTCCCCTCTCCCTATCTCCAACCTATCACACAGTGCAGTACTCTTGATGTCTAGCCAATCACAGTTCAGTGTTAAACATCTAACGTGGTAGGACCAAACCAATTGTTCTATACTTCTCACAATTTTCCCTTTTTTTAGCCAGTCAGTTTTAGTAAGAAAAATTTGTGTCAAATTAAATTATTTCCGATGTACACTCCGCTTTTCAACTTCTTTCGAAGCAATCAGAGCACAGTATTAAAACAGTGTGAAACTAATTTTTTACACACACATCAAGTCAGGACTCTTCCACACCTTATCTCCAACAAGTATTTGTAATATTAAAACGATCTGTAAAAAATTGTGTCAAATTATATTATTTTCCCTCCACCTTCCACTTTCCTAGCAACCAGAGTGTAGTATTACATGAGGGTTGGAACTTAACAGTGGCAACTATTTATTTACAGCTCGTACCAAATAGTTACGTGTTTCAAAGTTTTACCGACCTTCAAAGTAGTTACCAGCATTGTGTATAATCCGTTGGCAGCGATGTGGAAGTCGTAGGATACTCTTAGCAGTGCCAGTAGTGTTTACAGCTCGAGCGGCGCGAACTATTGCCCGACGAAATTGCAGCTGTTCTGAAGCGAATGCCGTGAATTGTTTCTTCAGTTTAGAAATCGAGTTGAGCTCATGAGGGCTTAAGTCAGGGGATTGCAGTAGCTGGTATTGCACTGGTATAGCATCCCATCAGTCAAACAAATCAGTAACAGCTTGCACTGTAGGTGCTTGAGCAGAGTCCGGCAAAATGATGGTCAGGTCCTGCTGAAAGTGTCATCACTTCTGTCTCTATGCTGTTCATTTTTGGAACACAGCCAACGACCAGCTTATCTGTAATAAATAGTTGCCACCATTAAAGTTCCAAATCTCGTAAGTAACTTAAATCGGAACGATCGCATAGATCATGTTGTGGGCAAAGCAAACCAAAGTGCAACAGATTTACTAAAGAGACCGCTTACACCTGCTTGCCCGCCCTCTTTTCAAGTGGGATCCGCATCAGATGGGACTGACGGAGGACATCGCAAAATTTCAAAGGTGGCAGCTCGTTTTGTATTATCGCGAAATAGGGGAGAGAGTTCGACAGACAAGATTCGTGGATTGGGGTGGTTGTCATTAAAACAAGTGAGCTTTTCGTTGCGGCAGGATCTTAACATGAAACTTGTATCACCAATTTTCTCCCCTGATGGCAAAAATTTTCTTTTGGCGTCCACATACATTGGGAGAAATGATCATCATGATAAAATAAAAAATCAGAAATCTCACAAAATATTTAAGTACTCGCTTTTCCCGATCGCTGTTCGAGAATGGAACGGTAGAGAAATAGCTTGAAGGTGGATCTATTAACTCCCCGCCAGGTACTTTATTGTGAATTGATGAATAACTATGTAGATATATGCATCATGCCATACCCCTTCCCTTTTCTTACCTCCAGCGAGATGATGGAAACAGGCCAATTGTGTACTCCCCTCCCCTCTTTTGCAACCAATCAGGACATAAATAATGTGCAGAAATGGCTCCAGGTTTGTAGTAAAAACTCACTTAAGTTATGCACTTGAAAGTCAAAGGTAACCATTATTTCCTTGAAAGTCGAACAAATTCATCTTTAAAGGCTCGTTATTTCATTTAAAGACAAAGATATTCATTAATTCCAGCATAAAAATTTTTCTTGATATTACATTATTTACGTGCAGACCGTTTGTGTGCGTTATATCCCCACTGCCCTTGTCTTTCAGCGTAGTGTTAAAAAGATACAAATTGATGAAAATAAACCAATTGTGTGTTCAATACTCCATTGATCATTCACCCTCATTGATCGCTGCCAACCATTGATCACTGACCAATGTCGATCACAGTCATTAAATTGTATCAACTTACCCAAAGTGTGTCAACTTGCCTAAAGAGCACCAATTTATCCCCCTCAACTGTATCAAATTACCCCTCACATTGTATCAACTTGCCCCAGTAGTTGGGTGTGAGGTATTCAAATGAAACCCAGTCAATAGCGATTTTGTTAACTCAAAAATGTACTTATACACAGTACACATACTCAGAAACAGTTACCAAAACTGTTCGCACATTTATTCCATTACGACACTAGCCGGTCTATTCCATCGTTGAAGAAGCTAGTAGGCTGCTGTAGGATCCAGGCCTGGACCCAGTCACACACTTCGTCGTCTGTTGCGAATCGATGTCCGCGAATAGCTTGTTTTAGAGGTCCAACTATATGAAAGCCACACGGTGAAAGGTCGGAACTGTACGGTGGATGTTCCAGCGTTTCCCACCGAAACTGCTGCTGTGGTCTTCACCACATTGGCCGTGTGTAGGCAGGAATTATTATCGAGGAGGATAACGCCATTGCCGGCCGCGACTGGTACGGTCGCAGGTTCGAATCCTGCCTCGGGCATGGTTGTGTGTGATGTCCTTAGATTAGTTAGGTTTAAGTAGTTCTAAGTTCTAGGGGACTAATGACACAGCAGTTGAGTCCCATAGTGCTCAGAGCCATTTTTGATAACGCCATTGAGCAACATACCTCGGCGTTTCGACTTATGGCTCGTCTAGGGTTCTGTAAAGTGGCTTGATAACGCTGGATATTGATGGTGGTTCCCCGTTCCAGGAGCTCGACAAGCAGTGTGGCTTTGTGGTAAAAAATGAGGACATCATGACCTTACCAGAACTGATCTGCCTGGCCTTTGGTTTCTTTGGAGGTGGTGAAGTCACATGTTTCCACTGCTTGTTCTGACGCTTCCTTTCCGGTTCGAAATGTTTTGTCACCTGTGATAATACGCTTCAGGAAGCCGTATTCCTCCTCATGATAACGGTGCAGACGACTCAAAGAGAGGACCAATCGAGTATTGCGCTGTTCGGCGGTCAGTTGGTGGGGAACGCACTCCGCACAGATTCTTCGAAACTTCAAGTGATGATGCATTATGGTGTGTGCGGTGCCCACGCTAATACCCAGTAACTGATGGATCTCGTTCACGGTGATGTTGCGGTTCTCCAAGACTAAAGCATTCATTTCTGCAACCATTTCCGGCGTGATGACACGATGAGCCTGTCCAGGACAAGCGTCGTCTCCCAGTGACTCGCGCCCCTCAGGGAATCGTTTGCACCATTCCAAAACACTTGAACAACTTAGACTGTACTCACCGCACACAGCCTTCATCCGCCGATACGTTTCACAGCTTCCAACTCCCTCCGCCGCCAAAAATCGAAACATTTCTCGTTGTTCCTGCTTAATCGCGTGCATGTTCGGTAGTGGACGATAACTTGTGTGACCACCTTCTCTTCGGCGTGAAACTACACTGGCGCTAAGCAACATCAAACGGTGCGCACGAGTTAGTCTCTCTACCAATAGATGTCACCACCACACCCGCAGTTACGTGGTGCCACCTTAAGTGTAAGGCAAAGATAGACGCACTGACCAGATTTCATTTGAATGATCCTCATGTATGGCCACACACAGAATTACTGTGCCTACATCTAATATAAGACGCCTGATGCGTAATGCCTCCAGCCACAACATTAAAATTTATTACTGAGGGACTAGTCTCCCTCCCTCCAGTAACTTTCAACTATCTGATGTTCAATTCTGTTTAAGACCTAGTAACGCCTGATGCTTAATGGTTAACACATAATGCTAAAACCTGCAGGCAACAACGTCGTAATATAGAGTTCTCCCACCAGTAACTGTCATTCATTTGGTGTTAGAATCCAAGTACCATTGAAGACGCACAGTAATGTTGATGCTTAACAGGTAACGCATCATGTATGATACCGCCAGGCATCAACATTATCATATGTCACACAGGGACTACAGTTTCTCTCCTTCCAGTAACCATCTGGAGTTAGAATACCACGCAAGACCCTAATGCTTAACAGCTGATGTATAATGCATAACGCCTCTAGGCAACAACATTATGATATATTCCAGAGGGAATGCAGTTTCGCTCCCTCCAGTAACTGACACCTACATGGTGTTAGAACACTATCTAAGGGCCAGCAATGCCTTAGGCTTAACGACTAACACGTAACACCTAATTTCTATTATGTAAAACCGTGTCCACAAACATATCTCTAGTGTAATATTTATAAAAGAAGTATCTCCAAAGTCAATGATATGCTCACCAGAAGGGTATTTTTTATATAAAACAAACCGATACAGTCAGATTGTACAAGCGAGGCCACTGACTACTGTGTTATTCTCCGCTAACATCGTAATTATATTTGTAGACTCCGCTGTACAGAGAATGGGTTTGAGAGTGTTTCCTGCAGCTGACTGCATATATATGCGCTACAGTCTGCTACTGTGGCGATACTAGAAAAATTGTACAGTCTTTCTAAGAAAATTGTGTTTAGTCATTTTTCAAATGATCTACGGCATATCTTGTCACCACGTCTCTAAATTCAGCTTTCAACAAAATTTGTATTTTGTTGTACGTGGCTCGTGGTCTTGCTGTAGCGTTCTCGCTTCCCGCGCATAGGGGTCCCGGCGAGGTTAGGGATTTTGTCTGCCTCGAGATGACTGGTTGGTGTGTGTCTCTCATCATCATTTCATCATTATTGACTCGCAAGTCGCCAAAGTGGCGTCAGCTAAGAAGAACTTGCAATTTCGGCGGCTGAACACCCCGCACGGGGTCTCCCGGCCAAAAATTTCATTTCAGTATTTTGTTTTTAGGAAATCTAGTAAAGAATCTACCTATTTTTTCTAGATATTCTACATGAAAACCGCGCTAGAACTCCTACGCCAGATGTGTGAGACGTGCGTGGCTCACGCTTGTACCATCTCTTATTTTGCATTCTGGGTTTTCTTTTTCGTGTTGCCACCTCGTTATGTTAGTTTCTCTTGTCATTGAGTTGCTGTTTTGTCTGCCAGTCAGCGGCAGCAGCAGCGCATATCGATATAGCCCTCACGTATTATCTTTGCTGCACTGCAATTACTTCCCAGTTGTCGCTGTCATGGAGAGATGGAACGTGCCAGGAGGGCAGTTCGGACCTGCCAGTCGTGGAGTTGGAACGCGGTAATAGTTCAGTCAGGCTGGAGCAGCTGTGAGGCCCGGATGTCCATGGCTCGCCCGACTGTTGCCGCCGCACATCACTTGAGCCGATTTATCTTCGTGATTACACAGCCAATGCTGAATGTCGTTCAGGTCTTTGTGCAAGTGTTTGTCAAACTGTGTGTGTGTAGTAGGTGTCATTTCCACTGACAACTTGATGTAAATGTTGTCGGTGTAGTGGCAGTGAATTAGTCGGTTGGAGCGGATCAGCGAGCTTGTCGGTTTGAAATTCAAGTGCACCTGATGGATTTTCTGCCTTGTGGCCGTTAGTGTTCCGGTGACCTTCCCTGGTCGCTGACTTAAATTCAGGCAGTGTCCTTCCTTCACCTATTGTCGCTGTCCAACATCGTGTATAGTTTTTGACAGCTTAATGTATTTTTGGTTGTGGGCGGCCATGTCTGTAGCGTTTTGGCTTTGTAATTCTGATGTACTGGTCTGTGGTAAGCAAGTCGTCTCGTCGGTGGGTCCCTGATTGTCTGTTGATTGCGTCCGCAGCTCGTGGTCGTGCGGTAGCGTTCTCGCTTCCCGCGCCCGGGTTCCCGGTTTCGATTCCCGGCGGGGTCAGGGATGTTCTCTACCTCGTGATGACTGGGTGTTGTGTGATGTCCTTAAGTTAGTTAGGTTTAAGTAGTTCTAAGTTCTAGGGTACTGATGACGATAGCTGTTAAGTCCCATAGTGCTCAGAGCCATTTGAACCTTTTTTTTTTTCGCGTTGCCGGCGGATCGAGTATAGTTGGACCCACTTCTTGTCTCACCAAAGCGAACGTTAAGATTTCAAGGGCAGACCTAGCCCCCTGGAAACTTCTGAGCGCTGTTGCCTATGCTTCTTTTCTTGTTGGCGTTTAATTGTGTATTTTTAATGGTCCATAGCCGATGGTTGGAATTTGTATGCTTGTGTTTTTAAAATCAAAGGCCTTCAACCGATATAGAAGTATGTTTTTCTAAACTGGGCAAGTCTTACATTGTCTGAAGATAAAGCTTGTGCCTTCTGCCTGTTGAAAATTTATTGTATTGTTTTAAAGCATTGGCGTTCAACCACTTTAAGTTTTAAAGATCTTACTTTTCAAGTATTATCTTTCAGAAGGTAAAGCTGTGGGCTTTCTGCCTGTTGAAAATTTATTGTAGTGTATTGTTTTTAAAACCATCGGCCTTCAGCCACTTTAAGTTTTAAGGATCCCACTTATCAAGTATTACCTTTTGGAAGATAAAGCTGTGAACATTCTGCCTGTTGAAAATTTATTGTAGTTGTACTGTTTTTTTGTAAGCATGGATCCTCAGCCGCTTCAAGTTTTCAGGTTCTTACTTATCACATTCTTTCAAGATAAAGCTGTGGGTCTCCTGCCTGTTGAAAATTTATCGTAGTTTTATTGTTCTTAAAATGATGGGCCTTCAGCCGCTTTAAGATTTTGGATTCTTACTAATCAAGTCTTACATCACTTGGGCTTAAATACTATGTAAGATTAAAAGCTTTGGGCCTTCTGCCTTGGAAAATTGGTTTCAGTTTTTCTTTTTTTTCTTTTTCAACAAAGGCCTTCAGCCATTTTGGAGTCTTATTGATTATAAAGCTTGAGCCTTCTGCCTATTGAAAGGTTATTGTAGTTATGTTGTTGTAAATTTATTGGCCTTCAGCCGCTTTTAAAAAAGTTAATCTATCTGACTAGTGAAGTCTTGCATCACTTGGCTTTAAATAATATTTAAGGTTAAAGCGTAGAGCCTTCTATCTTTTTTTTTAAAAAAAAAATATTTGTAGCAGTTGTATTTAATTGGTGGGCCTTTAGCCGTTTTAGAATTAAAGACGTTTTCTGTCGATAGTCAAGCCCAGAAGTTGCGCTGTAATGTTTGGACAACTAAATAAAATTTTATGTTTGGAGTGTCACTGACAGCTGCTCATTCTGGCCCCCTTCCACCGTTCCTACTACTTGTCCTGTCCTGCGAGTTTAGCAAAAGATGGTTCAAATGGCTCTGAGCACTAAGGGACTTATCATCTGTGGTCATCAGTTTCCTAGAACTTAGAACTACTTAAACCTAACTAACCTAAGGACATCACACTCATCCATGCCCGAGGCAGGACTCGAACCTGCGACCGTAGAGGTGACGCGGTTCCAGACTGAAGCGCCCAGAACCGCACGGCCACACCGGCCGTCCGGGTTTAGCAGGGCGCCTCAATGCGTATATCACTAATACTTTTTATACCTGCGAAACGTGGAGCAGAAATTTTCTGCACAATCTAATTCTGGTGTGTTGCTGTAATATGAGGCAACCGGAAAATGATAGACAATAATACCTATTAACTAAAACTCATGGCATGTACGACACTTTCACTTACCTTTAAAAGGCAGCACGCTTTGCACTTAGGTGACGAAAGTAATGGAATAGCGATATGCACGTATACAGATGGCGGCACTGTCGCGTACATAAAGCATGAAAGGGCAGTGCAGTGGCGTAGCTGTCATTTGTGTCCAGGTGGTTCATGTGAAATGGTTTCTGACGTGATTACGGTCGCGTGACGGTAAGTAACAGGTCTGATTGCGGATTGGTGATTGGAACTAGTCGCATGGGTCATTCCATAACGAGATTGTCAGGAGTGTGCCGAGAATACCAAATTTCAAGCATTACCTCTCATCGCGGACAACGCAGCGGCCGATGATCTCCGAGAGCATGCTCACAGTTGTCACGGTTGTGTATGCTCACAGACAAGCAATACTGTACGAAATTACTGCAGAAATCAGTGTAGGACGTACGGCGAACGTATACGTCAGGACAATGCTGCGAAATTTGGCGTTAATGGGCTACGGCAAGAGACGAGCGACGCTACTGAGTTTGCTGTTAGCACGGCATCGCCTGCAGCGCCTACTCTGGCCTCGTGACCTTACCCGTTAGACTGCAGACGAGTGCAAAACCGTGGCCGACTCAGTGTCGAAACAGAGCACCTCGTGTTTCTGCTGCTAATAAGGCGACTACACCGTCCTTTTGTTATGTACTTTTACGGGCTTCCAACAGGAGCGACTGATTTACAGATACCTGTGTAGTTAGTAGACAATTTTTGTAATTTCTTGAATGTTCGAATGCTTACTAGACACAACCTTTTATTTTAATTTTAATAACAGCGTAGTGTACAGTACCGCCGTTGTCATCGATGCTCGTATCGTATAGGCTTTTGTTTATTTTAGTTAGTACCAGGTGATCAAAAAGTCAGTTTAAATTTGAAAAATGAATAAATCACGGAATAATGTAGATAGAGAGATACAAATTGACACACATGCTTGGAATGACATGGGGTTTTATTAGAACAAAAAAAAAAGTTCAAAAAATGTCCGACAGATGGCGCTTCATATGATCAGAATAGCAAAACTTAGCATAACAAAGTAAGACAAAGAAAAGATGAAGTTCTTTGCAATAAATGCTCAATATGTCCACCATCATTCCTCAACAATAGTTGTAGTCGAGAAATAATGTTGTGAACAGCGCTGTAAAGCAAGTCCGGAGTTATGGTGAGGCATTGGCGTCCGATGTTGTCTTTCAGCATCCCTAGAGATGTCGGTCGATCACGATACACTTTCGACCAGGTAACCCCAAAGCTAATCATCGCACGGACTGAGGTCTGGGGACCTGGGAGGCCAAGCATGACTTCGAAATTTTATCAAAATCTGGCCGGTTATTTGTGCAACCTTTTCTTCAGATAATACATCATTATGCACTGAAGCGCCAGAGAAACTGGTATAGGCACGTGTATTCAAATACAGAGATATGTAAAGAGGCAGTATACGGCGCTGCCGTCGGCAAAGCCTATAAAAGACGACAAGTGACTGGCGCAGTTTTTACATCAGTCACTGCTGCTACAATGGCAGGTTATCAAGATTTAAGTGTGTTTGAACGTGGTGCTGTACTTGGCCCACGAGCTCTAGAACGCAGCATCTTCGATGCAACGATGAAGTGGGGATTTTCCCGTACGACCATTTCACGAGTGCTCCGTGAATATCAGGAATCCGGTAAAACATCAAATCTCCGACATATCTGCGACTGGAAAAAGATCCTGCAAGAATGGGACCAACGACGACAGAAGAAAATCATTCAACGTTACAGAAATGCAACCTTTCCGCAAATTGCTGCAGATTTCAATGTTGGGCAATCAGCAAGTATCAGCGTGCGAATCATTCAACGAAACATCATCGATACGAGCTTTCGGAGCCTACGGCCCACTCGTGTACCCTTGATGAATGCACGACACATAGCTTTACGCTTCAGCGGACCCGTTAATACCGATACTGGGTTGTTGATGACTGGAAACATGTTGCCTGGTCGGACGTCTCGTTTCAAATTGTATCTATCGAATGGACGTGTAGGGGTATGGAAACTGAATCATGAATCCGAGGACCCTGCATGTCAGAAGGGGACTGTTGAAGCTAGTGGAGGCTCTGCAGTTGTGTGGAGTGTGCGCGTTTGGAGTGATATGGGACTCCTGGTGTGTGTATTTGGAATTATATGGGACCCCTGATTCGTCTAGATACGACTGTGACAGGTTATTATTTATTTATTTAGCGTATGTGGTTTTCAAGTACAAATGATTTCATATTTAAATACATACAGACAGATAAAGATAAAATCAACATATATTATAACACATAAATAATGTTTCGTCTTATGGACATTCAATTAAGGATAAAGCAGGCATACACAGGTAGTTACAATAAGGTATCTTGTCATAGATAAGATAAAATTGTCATATAGAAATTGTTGCTATAAGGTCATTCAGCAATCACATATATGGAATCTATAGAGTCTCTTTAGAGTTCTATGTCTAGGTTTTCCATCCACTCCATGGCTGCAGGGGAGGCTGCATAAAGTTCTCGAATGGATCCTTTAAACGCACGTGTAGGGCATTCCTGAATGATGTGCTGGATCGTTTGCTCTGGATGTCCACAATCGCACTGTGGTTAGTCTCGTAAGCCCCGTCTACAGAGCATCTCGCCACTTCTGCCATGACCAGTTCTGAGTCTGTTGAGAATAACCCAAGTTCTTCTTGGCAGGTCTGCACCAGGTAGGTTTCCACCAGGTGATATTTCATTGCAGTTCTTGGATAGTCCGGTCTGAGACCAATCATTTTTCCATGAATCCATAGCATCGTAAGACGTAGCCGTAAGTTTTGGAGCTGTTCTCCATGGTTGTCTTCTAGATCTTACTCGGGAAAGATTTGGGGCAATGTCCTGATGGATTGGAAGGTTGGTATTGGAGGAGATTTTTAAGCCATTTATTAACTAAGGCGGTTTGTCGCCTAAGATGTGGTGGAGCTATACTGCAGAGAACAGGAAGCCAAGGTAGTGGGGTGGATTTAATGGTCCCAGTTATGATTCTCATGGTATTGTTTTGTTTGAGTATCCACTGAGTGTGGCTGCTGTTAAGCTAAACAGGGCTGCAATATTCCGCAACACAGTATAACAGCGCTACAGAAGAAATCTTCAGAAAATTCAAATGGCTCTGAGCACTATGGGACTTAACATCGATGGTCATCAGTCCCATAGAACTTAGAACTACTTAAACCTAACTAACCTAAGGACATCACACAACACCCAGTCATCACGAGGCAGAGAAAATCCTTGACCCCGCCGGGAAATCTTCATAGTATGTACATCAGCTCCCCAGCTAGTATTAGCGAGCTTTTGAATAATATTATTTCTTGTACGTATCTTAGCAGCAGTATCTATTAGGTGTGGTTTGAATGTAAGCGATCTATCCAATTTAATACCAAGATATTTTGGGTTTGGGTTATTCTTTAACTTTCTACCACCAAATGTAACGTCAAAGGATCGGGTTTCCTGTTGGTTGTCTAAATGAAACACTGTAACTTATGACTTTATTGGGTTAGGAATTAATCTCTAAGATCAGAAATATTTACCCATTACTCAGAGGTCTTGGTTAAGGGAGTTTTCACACTGTTCAAAACTTTCATGTTGCACAGCCAGGGCCATGTCATGTGCATAACAGCTGACACTACATAAGCATTCTATCTGATCAACTGCAACCAGCCGTCCATTCTGCATTCCGATGGACATAGGCAATTGCAGAAGGACAATGCGACACTTCACACGCCCAGAATTGCAACAGAGTAGCTCCACGAACACGTTTCCGAGTTAAAACACTTCCGCTGGCCACCAAAACTGCCCAGACGTGAACATTATCGAGCATATCTAGGAGGCCTTGCAGCGTGCCGTTCAGAAGAGATCTCCGCCCGCTAGTAGTCTTATGGATTTATGGGCAGGCCTGCAGGATTCATGGTGTCAGTTCCTTCCAGCACTACTTCAGGCATTGGTCGAGTCCATGCCATGTCTTGTGCGGCACTTATGCGTGCTCGCGGGGGCCCTACTCGATATTAGGAAGGTTGTAATGGTACTTTAATTACACAACCATTACGGCACCTCACCTGAACCTCTCGATACCAGCTATATTCTACTGTGTTTCTGTGAAGTAGTTAACATATTTCTGAGACAACATTCAGATTTGATTTCATTAATGTAGGAGTACTTTGATACATGGATATGTTTATGTTGCAATGATATTATTATGATGTGTATTCTTTCTTTTGTCACTATGATCTTTGACGTACTTGTAACTCTGATTTTTGGGCGCGTAAGCGGTTATTAGTTAGTTAGTTAGTTAGTTAGTTAGAGTTTCGGACCTTTAGAAAGAGTCAAGTCTCGGTCGTCATGATGAAAAGACGCATATTGTAGTCAGCTTATAAAATGTGAACTTTAACAGTGAGGAAGATGTTTTCAAGTATGTTCTGTATTGTGAAGTGATGTTTAGTGTGTTACGTGATATTTCAACAAAAGCAATAAAAAGGAAGTGTAACATAAATTCGGAGTGCTGATTATTTTTTTACATCGCCATAGTGCTGACTTTCAAATGTTTAATCTTCAAGAATGGTTTGTGAAACACATCTATAAAACTTTTGAATACAGCAGAATAAAACCTAGGCCTCTTTACATCCGGGCTTGGAATCATCACCACCTAGATTTTCTACGACTGAGCCGTGATTTTACAACGAGACCTGCGTGGGTAATACGAAAAGATGATTACCTAGTTTATTTATTATTACAAGAAATACTAAAATACATGAGATACTGAAAGGTATCAGATAGATTATATAATGGTAAGACAGAGATTTAGGAATCCGGTTTTAAATTGTAGGACATTTCCAGGGGCAGATGTGGACTCTGACCACAATCTATTGGTTATGACCTGTAGATTAAAACTGAAGAAACTGCAAAAAGGTGGGAATTTAAGGACATGGGATCTGTATAAGTTGAAAGAACCAGAGGTTGTACAGAGTTTCAAGGAGAGCATAAGGGAACAATTGACAGGAATGGGGGAAAGAAACACAGTAGAAGAAGAATGGGTAGCTCTGAGGGATGAAGTTGTGAAGGCAGCAGAGGATCAAGTAGGTAAAAAGACGATGGCTAGTAGAAATCCTTGGGTAACAGAAGAAATATTGGATTTAATTGATGAAAGGAGAAAATATAAAAATGCAGTAAATGAAGCAGGAATACAAACGTCTCAAAAATGAGATCGACAGGAAGTGCAAAATGGCTACGCAGGCATGGCTAGAGGACAAATGTAAGGATGTAGAAGCTTATCTCGCTAGGGGTAAGATAGATACTGCCTACAGGAAAATTTAAGAGACCTTTGGAGAGAAGAGAACCACTTGTCTGAATATCAAGAACTCAGATGTCAACACAGTTCTAACCAAAGAAGGGAAGGCAGAAAGGTGGAAGGAGTATATAGAGGGTTTATACAAGGGCGATGTACTTGAGGACAATATTATGGAAATGGAAGAGGATGTAGATGACGACGAAATGGGAGATAAGATACTGCGTGAAGAGTTTGACAGAGCACTGAAAGACCTGAGTCGAAACAAGGCCCCGGGAGTAGACGGCCTTAGGAGAGCCAGTCATGACAAAAGTCTACCATCTGGTGAGCAAGATGTATGAGACAGGCGAAAAACCCTCAGATTTCAAGAAGAATATATTAATTCCAATCCCAAAGAAAGCAGGTGCTGACAGATGTGAAAATTACCGAACTATCAGTTTAATAAGTCACAGCTGTAAAATACTAACGCGAATTCTTTACAGACGAACGGAAAAACTGGTAGATGCGGACCTCTGGGAGGATCAGTTTGGATTCCGTAGAAATGTTGGAACTCGTGAGGCAATACTAACCTTACGACTTATCTTAGAAGATAGATTAAGAAAAGGCAAACCTACGTTTCTAGCATTTGTAGACTTGGAAAAAGCTTTTGACAATGTTAACTGGAATACTCTCTTTCAAATTCTGAAGGTGGCAGGGGTAAAATACAGGCAGCGAAAGGCTATTTACAATTTGTACAGAAACCAGATGGCAGTTATAAGAGTAGAGAGGCATGAAAGGGAAGCAGTGGTTGGGAAAGGAGTGAGACAGGGTTGTAGCCTCTCCCCGATGTTATTCAATCTGTATATTGAGCAAGTAGTAAAGGAAACAAAAGAAAAATTCGGAGTAGGTATTAAAATTCATGGAGAAGAAGTAAAAACTGTGAGGTTCGCCGATGACATTGTAATTCTATCAGAGACAGCAAAGGATCTGGAAGAGCAGTTGAACGGAATGGACAGTGTCTTGAAAGGAGGATATAAGATGAACATCAACAAAAGCAAAACGAGGATAATGGAATGTAATCAAATTAAATCGGGTGATGCTGAGGGAATTAGATTAGGAAATGAGACACTTAAAGTAGTAAAGGAGTTTTGCTGTTTAGGGAGTAAAATAACTGATGATGGTCGAAGTAGAGAGGATATAAAATGTAGACTGGCAATGGCAAGGAAAGCGTTTCTGAAGTAGAGAAATTTGTTAACATCGAGTATAGATTTAAGTGTCAGGCAGTCGTTTCTGAAAGTATATGTATGGAGTGTAACCATATATGGAAGTGAAACATGGACTATACCTAGTTTGGACAAGAAGAGAATAGAAGCTTTCAAAATGTGGTGCTACAGAAGAATGCTGAAGATTAGGTGGATAGATCACGTAACTAATGAGGAGGTATTGAATAGGATTGGGGAGAAGAGGAGTTTGTGACACAACTTGACTAGAAGAAGGGATCGGTTGGTAGGACATGTCCTGTGGCATCAAGGCATCACAAATTTAGCATTAGAGGGCAGCATGGAGGGTAAAAATCGTAGAGGGAGACCAAGAGATGAATACACTAAGCAGATTCAGAAGGATGTAGGTTGCAGTAGGTACTGGGAGATGAAGAAGCTAGCACAGGACAGAGTAGCATGGAGAGCTACATCAAACCAGTCTCAGGACTCAAGACAACAACAACAACAACAACATGAAATGGCAATTATCTGTGCTCTAATGACACCTGCCACATAATAACTTTGTTGTTGCCCGAAAATGCAGTATTTAGCAGCGTGAGAAACACCACAATCATTATTAAATTTTGACCTTTGTTGTGCTAGGGTTGTTAGGAGGTGTACCAGTTTCTTTGGCTTTTCAGTGTAGATACCTTCATCATCTGCGAAGAGTCTGATGTTACTATTATTATTTTTTGCTATATCATTAATATACAGTATGAAAGCAGAGGTTCCAGTACATTTCCTTGGCGCACATATGGAGTTAATTCTGCTTCTGTAGCTGTAACCGGCTGCGTCGTTCCTACCAAGGAACCCTTTGCGTACCCACAAAGTTTGCCTCCATGTATCATACGATCAATCCTTTGTTAAAAACATTGGTGTCGTTCACAGTCAAATGCTGGTTTTTCCAACCATAGCATATTGATTACGGCAGGAATAGCGATCACGGTATATTTTTCATATTAAAAGGAAACTTGTGGATTTAGTATGGTTGCACTACAAATTAACCTCGTTTCATCGCAGTCTCTGTAAGGTGCGCTTTGGACATAAAGCACCGCGGCCAGCAAAACGGAACAAGAAAAGTTCCCATGAGGATGGCGCCGCCAACCTCATTGATCGCCCCGTCCAATAAGCTGCGACTTGGAAGTTGCTACATCGACAACCCGCTAGGGGCAGCACGGGAAATAACGATTCGGAAAATAAAGCGGGATTACGTTCTCTTGTCCCAGCTTGTAGCCACCCAATCAGAAATAAATTTCTCGCTCAGGCTGCAGCGAGTTCATATCTGACTCGTAGTTCGTCTTCCTTGTATTTAAGCGTTTCTTTTTTCATCTCTTTCTCTCGTCGTTTATTCCTTTAGAAGAGCGATCTGTGAGGTCATTTGTACTCGAAAAGATGCAGCAGTTGGACTGCGACGACCTGTTGTTCGAAATTCCATGTCACACATGTAACGGTTGTGCGCATTACAGCTCTTTTCTTTCCTTATATAATAGGACGCTTTTATTTACCTTTAACTAGATTTTGAAATTATTCTTAGTATTCTAATGTTGTCCGCTCTCGTGGTCCGCGGAAGCGTTCTCGCTTCCCGAGCACTGCGTCGCGGGTTCGATTCCCGGCGGTGTCAGGGACTTTCACCTGCCCCGAGATGACTGGTTGTTGTTGTGATATCTCCATCAGCATCATTCATCCCCATTACGGTCGGAGGAAGGCAACGGCAAACCACCTCCATTAGGACCTTGCCTAGCACGGCGGTGCGGGTCTCCTGCCTCGTTTCCCTGCGCTCTGTCAAGAAGTATGTGACTTCATTTCCATTCTAATTTTACCGTATTTTCTCGAGCAGTAGCTTAGAGAGGCACTGGATCGTAGCAAGACGCTGTTCCAACGGCTGGCCGTAGCATGAACATAACGATTTTCGAAAATCGACACGTACGATCAAAGGTACGTTCGTATGGGGTACCAAGTGGAATTTGGACTGAGGATTTATTGGTATGGTGGACACAGCAGGCTATCTTGTATGAATTGTCGACAGATATAGAAGTAACCTCGGGTGTTCCCCAGGGAAGTGTGTTAGGACCTTTCCTCTTCGTGTTGTATTTTAATAACCTTGCATACAATGTTAACAGCAACCTCAAAGTTTTCGTTGAAGACGCAGTTATCACCAGTGAAGAACTATCTGAAAAAAAGCTGCACAGATGTTCAGTCAGATCCCGATGAAATTTTAAAATACTGCAAAAATTGGCACTGTGGTTTAAACCTTTAGAAACATAAAATTGTAGATTTCACAAAATGAAAAAGCATAGTACACTGTGATTACAATATCAACGGGTCACACTTGAGATTGATCAAATCATAGCAATACCTGGGTGAACACTGTGCACGAAGGTGAAAAGCAACGATCACATAGGCTCAGCTGCATGTAAAGCAGGAATCGTAGGGAGGGGATTAGATTGATTACAGCATGCACCGATACATTAAAATAATAATTCTTTCCGTACACCATACGTGAACGTAACAGAAAGAACTCCTATTAACTGGTACAATAGAATGTACTTACTGACGTGTACATCATAGTGGTTTGTAGAGTACGGATGTAGATGTATGTGCAGATACGTCACACAACATATAGTAGTTATAGCAGGACAATAGCGTAAGGAGCGGCTCGCTGGAATGGATGCCAAACAGTAATAACTTTAGATATAAATATTAGTATTAATAAATCGTGTTGCATATACAATATATCAGGATACGTCTATCAAACATTGGCCGTAATTATAGCATCATTTTTATACTGTGATCTTCGAGCTGTGCTAAATAAATGATGGGCTAAAATCACCAAAGAGTATACGAATATGTCTCAAATCATACGGTGTTGTAGATTCTGTAGGAAGCTGATGCAATTAGTTAACACTTAGACACGACCCGGCTGCCATATTTGTATAGCGCATCACCTTAATGTCTTCGATTTCCGAATTAATTGTTTCATTTATTACCAGAAGTGAACTTCTGTAAATTTCACGCCGAATATTTTCAGCAAACTCATCATGATGGAATCCTTATTTTTTTATCTGTTAATGGTATCACTTCTACCATAAACAAGAGTGTGTTGGTTTGCAGTGTAATAGTGCCACCGACTACGAGGGATATAATCAGAAGAATTGCAAGACTCAGTAGTTAGCACAAGATCTCAACACTTACTCACAGTATCTCCCTCAATGCCGTGGTTTTGCCAGATTTAGTCATATGGCTCCAAGGTGTCATTGTTCATGGATCTGCTTCTAATTAGGGATTTTAGGGGTAAAGCATGAAAAGAATTATATAAGGCGACGGTGTGACAAATGTTGTGTAGCATTGACGTTACTACAGCGTCGACGGCGAATCTTGACACTTAAATCTCAGACGTTTAGAAAATATTTCACAGTATCGGTCGAACGTTTAATCATTAGCGAAAAGTATCCAATATCTAAGATCATACTTTAAATCCTGTTTACGTTGTATAGTGGAAGAGATTAGGAGGTACTGGGAGAGGAAGTTCTATTATGGATCTGGGATAAATTTAGGAACACACAAGGCAATACGAGTTACCTTAGAATACGGATTAAAAGAAAAGCGAATGTTCGTTTGTAGCAAATGGAGAGTTACAGAAAGCTTTTGATGACTGACTGGAATACACTCTCTGAAATTCTGAAAGTAGCAGGATTGAAATACAGAGAGCGAAAGGCTGTTAGAGCTTGTTCAGAAACAGACTCCAGTTACAACAGTCGAAGAACATGAAAGAGAAGCGGTGATCGGGACCGCATGAAGCTTGTAAAAGCCAGCTTGCCATAAGATCGCACTGTTTGGATGATGCCATCTTGCTAAAGACCCTAGAAAATTTCAGAACCCTATAAATTCCGTTGATGCGTTTGTTATGAAGACTCTGATACCTTGTACCCCCCTCATAATGACGATTATCACGATCTGTTCAAATCTTCAAATGTGTCTGAAATCTTATGGGACTTGACTGCTAAGGTCATCAGTCCCTACGCTTACACACTACTTAACCTAAATTATCCTAAGGACAAACACACACACACCAATGCCCGAGGGAGGACTCGAACCTCCGCCGGGACCAGCCGTATAGTCCATGACTGCAGCGCCCTAGACCGCTCGGCTAATCCCGCGCGGCTATCATGATCTAATGTACAACAAACGTAACCATTGCCTGCAGGTAGGAGCTATAGCTTCAATAGTTCTCACAATTGGAATCTGGAAGCTAACACTGATGGAAAGAAGAAAAGACACCAAGAAGGAGTTTTAAGGCATAAATGAAAGTTCGTAGGCGTATTTCTACACCTGAGAGATGATGCCTATTCAAATTTCACACCAGTCGCATAAGAGTGGCGATGGTAACGCCACTATGAGAATGCAAATCAGGTTTGGTTTTAATACACGCTGCAACGGTCGTGAGCGTTAGTTACCTTTAAGATTGGACATGGTGAGTTGATGCTAGTCAAGAATACCTGCGAGTTGCCGGGGCTAGCAGTGTATTTAACATTAAATTCTTCTACAATCTACATATGTAAATGATGCTCTAAGCCCCCCCCCCCCCCCCATTCTAACTCCAACTTCTGCTGTTGCACATGGATTAAAAATATACGCGAACTGAGTGTAATCGACCCTGCAAGTGGAGTAGAAAAGAGTTTGGCACCTGCAATAATTTAATTTTATAAATAAGTTAAATAAAGGAAGGTTTCATTAACGTAGTGAGAAATGATAGGGTTGCTCTACCGATTAACACAATGAAAGTTCTGTCCAAAATAACAATATGATTTATTAAGACTAAACACAAAATAATAAACAAAAACACATGAAACATTTACAATACATCAAATTGGCTCAAATTGGATACTCACATAAATGATGTGAAGGTGAAGTTGTCCCTAAACCAGATCGTGACGTTTATGACGAAGTGGTATGTGGAGCCAATTCCTTGCAACTCAAATCCTAAGAGAAACACACAGCTAACCCAACATTAATTGCTGCTACATTACTGAGAACTCAGACAATGAACACCCAAGACAGAACAAAGTTAGATAAGACTAACAGGCGCGCCCTGCTGAGCTCTGATTATCACCTCTGCTGCTGCCCGTATCCTATTGAGAGCCAAATCCACTATGGTTCGGTGCTGCGTTTGCGCCCTTGGTGGGAAGTTTACGATCTCGGTTATCAAGTCCTTAGGAATCCGGTTTTTCAGTACTGTAATGGGTGCCAATTTTGTTATCCCATGGGGTGCCTCATTGATCACCTCCTGGAAGCCTTTTTATAGAAAACGTCCCATGTCGTGAGCTGTTTGTTACAGTACAATCGGCAGAAGTTTCCGAGTTCCTTAATAACCCGTTCTGCAGCATTCGAGCTCGGATGGTGTGAAGATACAAAAATAGGATAAATTTTACATCGACGCAACTTCTCCTTCCATGTTTTTGACTTAAACTGTGGCCCGTTATCAGAAATAATTCTACTCACATGACCAATCTGTGGTAGGAAATCCCGGATTAGGGCTCGTGATACAGTTCGTTCTGTCGCCCTCTTCAGTGCCGTAAAGGTAACGTTTTTTGACGTTAGTTCAACAAACACAAATACGTAACTATATCCTCTTCTTGTTCTTGGCAAAGGCCCCATCAAACCTGTTAATTTGGTCGGTACGATTGGGTATAATGGTGCCTGCATGCTCACAAAGGTGTGCTTAGCCTTTTGGCAGTCTTTACACACCCATAGCACCATCCGAATTAGACGCTCCATGTTTCGAAAGTAACACATGGTCCTTAGCTTGAGATTGCACTGCGTGGTCCGAAGTGTCCATAGCTGAGGTGAGTATGCCATATAACCTTGTTTATTAGGTGTTCAGGGATGAATACCCGCCATTCAGTGTCATTGGCATAATTTTGGTGCAAAATTATGCCTTTCCGCAAGAGGTAGAAATGCCTGACGGTGGCGTGTCTTCTGTCTATCCATTTCTGTTTCAATAAAACTAGAGCAGGGTCCTTATCTTGCTCCTTATTGACGTCCTGCATACTACAGGTAATAAAATTTTCAAAGGCTACTTTCTGCATATAGAAAAGGCAGTATTGATTTTCCTCCAGATCTTCTTCCATGTTGTGCTCAAATTCGATCGGTGACCGTAATAAGGCGTCTTCAATAATGTTCTGACTGCCGGGGATATATTCTATCGAAAAATTGTACTGCTGCAGATATGATGGCCGCCTAATGAGCCGCCTGTGGTTAAGCTTTGCAGTCATCAGGAGCTCGAGTGCCTTGTGGTCTGTGCAGACCCTCGTCTTGCGACCAAACAGAAGGTATCTGAATTTTTCAAACGCCCATACAATAGCCAGCTCCTCTAACTCGGTTACTGAGTAATTCCTCTCATTCTTCGCTAGTACTATGCTACCAAAGCAATTCTCTTCCACACCCTGTGTCCTTCATGTACATAGTCTTGGAACACCGTGACACCCAGGCCTGATTATGAACTGTCCGTTACTACGCAAGGCTCTTCTGCTAAATTAGGGTGTGAGAGGATGGGTGCTTGTAATAATGCGAATTTTAATGCTTTCCATTCGGATTCGGCCGCCTCATCCCATTCCCAAGGAATCTTATTTCCTGTAAGTTGATGCAATCTAGGACTGTTCTGAGTTTTGACATGTATAAAGCGGTTGTAAAAATTTATGATCCCTAAGACCCCCCTTAACTGCTGCTTTGTCGTATGAATGGGAAATTTTTCAATCGCTTCGATCTTTTCGGGGTTTGGCGCAATGACCTCACCCGTGATGATATGTCCTAGAAATTTGACAGAGGACGTCCCAAAATTCTATTTTTCGATATTGATAGTACTCCCTATTCCTTGAATGTCGCAAGGAGTTCACCAAGGACCGCATTGTGCTCTCCCCAAGATTTCTCCGCGATCAGCAAATCGTCCACATAGCTGGTGACATGACGTTTCAAATTTTCGCTTAGTATGCAGTCCAACCCCCGAATGAATGCGGCAGACGAAATGTTCAAACCAAATGGTAGACGACGAAACCGGTAACATCTTCCAAATGCTGAAAAGGCTGTGTACTGTCTGCAATCTGGGTGGAGCTCGATCTGGCAGAAACTCAATTTTAGATCAACTGATGAGAAGATTGATATTCAATGGAAGTTTTGTAAGATTTTCTCTAATAGTTCCGGTCTGTCTGTTTCGGGTTCTATTATGGTATTAATTTGTCGCGAGTCCAAGACTAAACGAATACTACCATTTGCTTTCTCGACTACTCTTAACGGGTTATTATAGGCTGAAGCCGTAGGTTCTGTTATTCCTTCTCTCAGCATTCGCGTAATTTCAGCTGCTACTTTCTGTCGATATGCCAAGGGGATTGGGTAGGGTGGCACACGAAACTGGTTGTGCGGACGTACACGGAATTCATAGTGGAAGTTCTTTATTGCTCCTGTCTTGGGAATGAAAACCTCCGCATGTTCTACTAGTAACTTATGAAGTTCTTTGCGGTGGTCGCACCTTATATTCTTTCCTGCTTCCACTTTTTCTCCTATTTTCTCCTTTATTTCTCCCATTATTCCGACTTCATTCTCATCCGTGTCCTCTCCCCTACCCGCAACGTCGACCTGTTCTTCCTTTCTGTCTTTCAGACACGCATAGTTTATCCGTACACAGTTAGACGGTAGTTGAGCTGGGATCAGCTGGTCGTCGAACTTAATGTGGACGGGATTCCCTTTCCTCAAAACCACTTCACCTTGTCCTAGACCAACTATCGCTTCATGCTCATTTAGGAAGTCCGTTCCTATCATCATGTCGATCGCCAGATTCCGCACGATCCAGAAGTTAGACTCTATTTTGTGTCTTTCGCAGGAGAATTCCAGTCTTGTTTGTTGGGTGACCTCCGTACATTTACCTGCTAATGCCCCTTTTATTTTGCTTTTCTTAACCGATAGGACAGGCCAGTCCACCTCCTGAGAGCACCTCTTGTATGCTGCCTCAGATATTGCTGTCATGTAGCTTCCACTATATATTATCGCATTCATACTCTTTTCAGCTATTGCTACTGTGATAAGAGGCTGCTGATTCTGTCGAAGAGTTGTTTTATGTTCTTCGAGCAGGATTTCTGATAAATCTTCGTAATTTATCATCCGTAGTTGGCCAGGTCCGAGATTACGTGCGAAATTCCGGCGGCCTGTGTTCGCACTAGTCTGGCGTCAATCCCTTGTTAAGCTCCCCCTCCTCTGACGTGCATTACGATTTGCGGGTCTAGTTTCAAACTCTTGGCTGCACTGTTGTCCTTGGTTTTGCCCTCTCCACTTACGGTCGCTTAGCCGTTCGTTATTCCTCCTATCCCAGATTCCTTGTCTAGATTGACCCTGTTCCCTGACGTTCTGGTTTCCGTGTCTCTGGTTTCCATAACCTTGAATAGCGTAACCTTGACTTCCGCAACCCTGGTTTCCTAACTGACCAGTGCGATTATGCGGTCTGTTGTCGTCTTCCCTTCCTGGCCTGTGGTATTTGTTACTTTGCCCCTTCTTCCTGTCCTTTGCGTGTTGTTTATCAAAGACTACTTCGAGTTCACGCAATAGACCCTTGAATCCTTCTATGTCAGATCCACACTTCCCGACAAGTGTCTGTTGGTACCTAACTGGTAATTTGGAAAAGCAAAATTTAATGATTTTTCCGTTGCTATATGGACTATCTAAAAATTGATTCTTCTTGAGTAAATCATCAAGAAATTTGGTTGCGCTTGTATGCCCGGACACTTCCAGTTCAGGACAAAGTATGATTTCCTCTTTAATCCTGTCTTGCGTTTCCTTTGACCAGTAGGTCCGCTGGAATGCAGCAACAAATTCCTGATATGTCCGACACGTCACTGCCACACCCCGCATCTTTTCTGCGGCTTGACCTTCGATGTGTCCACACATGAATTCTAATTTTGCCTGGGTTGTCCATGATGCCGGTAATGAATTTGTAAACTGCCTCAGCCAGCTCTTCGGATGCATCGACCCTCCATTATCTTTGAACTTCTGGAATTTTAGTATCGACAGGAAGTGCTTGTAATCAAAACCCTGTCTGATCCTCGCACTGGTGTTGTCACTCGTTTCCGATACTTGCACGTCTGCTGAGTGTCCTGTTCTATCTTGCTGATAACTGTGATGTACTACCTCTGTATCACAGTGGAGGTGGCACTCACAATTCACTCTCCTAAGTGGGCTACAATTATTGGAGCTATTACTCCTGTTTCTGCGTGTGCATTGTTAGTTCCGCACTCGGTCATTGGGCTACAGCACGGCGGGCTTTTCCTCGGAGACACAATTCATTGGTATCCGAACGCGCAGTGCTCGTGTGCCCGTTTTGCTCTAGTTTTGCTATCCGACTCTCTACTTCTTCCATTCGTGTCGTGGTGTTCGCAACCGCGATATTACCTTGGGTTTTTAAGAACACAAGGGATTTTGAGTGGGATTGTCTTGTACGTCGCAAGCGCCCTGCGAGTTTAGAAGTTGCTTCTGGGACTTTCAGTGCCCCTATTGCTGCCGTTTTGGCCAGGCCTGCTACTGTTGGTGCAGCCATTGACATTTGTTTTACTTCTCCATATTCTTTCTTTATTATTGGTAATTCCTCTCGAATTTCTCTATATGCGAAATTATTGCCTCAGTGTCCTCCTTACGCTGTTCGTCAGCTTCTTCCTTCTCCTTCTTACGCTGTTCGTCAGCTTCTTCCTTCTCCTTCTTTCGCTGTTCATCATCTTCTTCTTTCTCCTTCTTACGCTGTTTCTCAGCTTCTTCCTTCTTCTTTCTCCTTCTTACGCTGTTTCTCAGCTTCTTCCTTCTTCTTTCTCCTTCTTACGCTGTTTCTCAGCTTCTTCCTTCTCCTTCTTACGCTGTTCGTCAGCTTCTTCTTTCATTGATCGTAGGAAGCTCAGTATAGGGTTTATGTCACCTTTGTGATCGTCTTCAAACATGGGCGATGTAACTCTGGACACCTGGCGCCAGGGCTCAGACGTGACCGAGCTGGCCCCTGTCTGCTCTCGTTAGTTTGACTATAAACTTCTGCTGCCGTCTCGACCTGTGTGCCTGTCTCTGTTTCATCCTCTACCTCACTATCATAATCACAGCGGCGACGTTGCTCTAAGATCGCGTTCAAATCACCGTCCTCATCAATGATCCTGTTGTCCTGCCCTGCTAAAAATGTGCCCATCTCATCTCCGAACCTATCCCCGTCAGTAAAGGGCCCCTTATCCATTATGCTATCCTCTTTTGTTTTAGCTTTGCTGGATGATAGTCATGCCTTACTTCTCGTGATCATTCATGAAAAACTAATTTATCTACAATTCACAATAAAAATAATCTACTCCATATATTTTTCCACATAGACATTAAATTCCAACAACGCCGTTCCAACGCTGTAATTACATGCACGATTTGTTGTGGTACAGAAACTGCACACAAAACCGACAAAATGTGATGTGGTACGGACACGACATCAAAGAAACACAGAAAACATCAACAAACAAACAAATATATACGCTGAAAACAAAAACAGTAATCTTGCGCCGCCACTTAAAACTAATCACGGAAGTATAAGAAAAAGCACTTGGGCATAATCATTAAAAAAAGTAGAGAAAAAAATATGAATGTTCCTACTAAGAATGCTGTTTGCTTATCAGTGATTCACAAGAACGATCCTGGCAGGGTCGCCATTTTATGCGAGGTGCCGCGGCTAGCAGTGTATTTAACACTAAATTCTTCTAGAATCTACATACGATGTAAATAAGATTGGTAACGCCATATTGAGAAAGCAAATCAGGTTTGGTTTTAATACACGCTGCAACGGTCGTGAGCGCTAGTTACCTTTGAGATTGGACATGGTGATTTGAGCCGGGGCTAGCAGTGTATTTAACATTAAATTCTTCTACAATCTACATATGTAAATGATGCTCTAAGCCCCCCCCCCCCCCCCCATTCTAACTCCAACTTTTGCTGTTGCACATGGATTAAAAATATACGCGAACTGACTGTAATCGACCCTGCAAGTGGAGTAGAAAAGAGTTTGGCACCTGCAATAATTTAATTTGATAAATAAGTTAAATAAAGGAAGGTTTCATTAACGTTGTGAGAAATGATAGGGTTGCTCTACCGATTAACACAATGAAAGTTCTGTACAAAATAACAATATGATTTATTAAGACTAAACACAAAATAATAAACATGAAACATTTGCAATACATCAAATTGGCTCAAACTGGCTCAAATTAGATACTCAAATAAATGCTGTAAAGGTTAAGTTGTCCCTATACCAGATTGTGACGTTTATGACGAAGTGGTATGTGGAGCCAATTCCTTGCAACTCAAATCTTAAGAGACACACACAGCTAACCCAACATTAATTGCTGCTACATTAGTGAGAACTCAGGCAATGAACACCAAAGACAGAACAAAGTTAGAAAAGACAAATACGCGCGCCCTGCTGAGCTCTGATTATCACCTAGCAACATTGCCTACTTTGCCGGTGCTGCGGACGTACATTAGCAAGCTGTCTTCTGAACTGCACGGACACGATCTGGCGTACTGGAGGCGATGGCTGGTTGCTTCGACGTCCCGTCGTGGTGATGATAATGTCGCGAGTATGGTCCGAAACAAATTATCCTGGTCTGGTTTTTCCAGACTAAAGACTTCCTAGCAATACAAATGCGCCTCTGACGGAGACAAAGAAGGCTCGCCACACAATCACTGACGGTACAGTGATTGATTTTAACAAGCGAAGTCACGCAGTAACTCCGATACAGTCAACTTTAGCCAAAACTCCTCAAGAGAGACAACATAGGCTGCTTGTACGCAGAACGCTCAATTGCCAACTGTACTCGGAAAGTTACGTTGAAGTCGAAACTTCAGCAACTTCGTTAAACAGTTACAATCAAATAAAAGTATATTAGACAGCCAACGGAAGGCAGGCTGTCCAGAGCAGCGAGAGCTCACTCTTGTAACCTACTCCGACCGAAAGCCGAGAGCAGACTACCACAAGAGCACCCGTACAAACCGAACACAGAACATTCCCGCCCTCACGACAGTGGCCGTGGTCAAACGTTCCAATCAGCTACTCGAAAACCGGCGGAAAATTCCACTCTATTGCCGAAGCACTACCATTCCACAAATGGAGATTCTTGGCGCCAATTTCTGAGCTGATTTTGCTACGTCACGGAGCTATCCCGTGAGCAAGCCAATCACAGTTCCGAATATGCAGAAAACGCGGGAATTTGCGCGCCAAGACTGCCTGGGGACACAAGTCATTCCCACGCCTCGCTGGTAGCCCGCCAGAAAGTGTTTTCGCTAAGTTTCTGCGAAGTAACGGAATCTCTAGCCCAGCCGCTCCTTCAGGCTCTTGCGGGCGTGTCTCTGCCGCTCTACTGACAATGTCGGCGTCTGGAAAGCATTCACTCGACTCCCTCACACCCATCGGCTTAACTCTTTCAAGATCAGCAGAGCCCGCCTGTCACCGGACGGGAGACGCTGCGTAGGAAGTCCGCGTGTGAAGGAATAGCAACTTTTCACCGCATGCAGTTAGAGAGGAAAATCGAATTACTCAGAGTAAGATAGAAATATGACAGGGGGATTCTACCACCTCTCATGCCTTTAAGGCGACAAAGACGCCTTTATTAACAAGTCACTGAGTTTTAACGAGATTGTGTAATGAGACTACGAGAAGCTGGATGTAACTTCTGAGTTACTGCAGAAAGTTTTGGCAGGAATGTAGCCACTGTACATGATTGCTGTCAGCGGTGGTCATGAATATGTACGGTATCAAGAAGACGGGGCTCCGATCGGCCACGTGGCACTACCAAGAGGGAAGACCACCGTACTTGGCGCATGACTCTGTCGCATCGTACTGCATCTGTAACAGCGATATGGCAGGGCAGCAGTTGGCAACACAGTGCCACAACGAACTGTTACAAATCGGTTGGTCCAAACACAGCTCCGAGCCACAAGCCCTGTGGCGTACGTTCTACATCTACATGATTACTCCGTAATTCACATTTAAGTGATTGGCAGAGGGTTCATCGAACCACAATCATACTTTCTCCCTACCATTCGACTCCCGAACAGCGCGAGGGAAAAACGAACATCTAAACCTTTCTGTTCAAGCTCTGATTTCTCTTATTTTGATGATCATTCCCACCTATGTAGGTTGAGCTCAATAAAATATTTTCGCATTCTGATGAGAAAGTTGGTGACTGAAATTTCGTAAATAGATCTTGCCGCGACGAAAAACGTCTTTGCTTTAATGAGTTCCATCCCAACTCGCGTATCATATCTGCCACACTCTCTCCCATATTCCGTGATAATACAAAACGAGCTCCCCATTTTTGCACCCTTTCGATGTCGTCCGTCAATCCCACCTGGTAAGGATCCCACAGCGGGCAGCAATATTCTAACAGAGGGCGAACGAGTGTAGTGTAAGCTGTCTCTTTAGTGGACTTGTTGCATCCTCTAAGTGTCCTGCCAATGAAACGCCTTCCCCACAATATTATCTATGTGGTCTTTCCAACTTAAGTTGTTCGTAATTTTAACACCCAGGTACTTAGTTGAATTGACAGCCTTGAGAATTGCACTATTTATCGAGTAATCGAATTTCAACGGATTTCTTTTGGAACTCATGTGGAGCACCTCACACTTTTCGTTATTTAGCGTCAACTGCCACCTGCCACACCATACAGCAATCTTTTCTAAATAACTTTGCAACTGATACTGGTCTTCGGATGACCTTACTAGAACGGTAAATTACAGCATCATCCGCGAACAACCCAGGGGAACTGCTCAGATTGTCACCCAGGTCATTTATATAGATCAGGAACAGCAGAGGTCCCAGGACGCTTCCGTGGGGAACACCTGATATCACTTAAGTTCTACTCGATGATTTACCGTCTATTACACCAGTCCAACAGGATAACGCTCCCCTATTTACCACTATTGTAACCCAAAACTCTACGGAGAGGCAATGTGTTGCTCTAGCCTCCTCAGTCACCAGATATGTCTCCAATCGAGCACATATGGGATCGGGCAATAGCTCCCGCGTCACACAAAACCAGCGTTAAAGGGCCCTGTATTGACCGACCACGTGCAACAGTCGTGGATCTTCATACTAAAAACTGACGTCTGCATCTACATCTACATAAATACTCCGCAATCCACCATACAGTGCGTGGCGGAGGGTACCTCGTACCACAACTAGCACCTTCCCTCCCTGTTCCACTCCCAGACAGAGCGAGGGAAAAATGACAGGCTATATGCCTCTGTACAAACCCAAATCTCTCTTATCTTATCTTTGTGGTCTTTCCGCGAAATATAAGTTGGCGGCAGTAAAATTGTATTGCAGTCAGCCTCAAATGCTGGTTCTCTAAATTTCCTCAGTAGCGATTCACGAAATGAACGCCTCCTTCGCTGTAGAGACTCCCATCCGAGTTCCTGAAGCATTTCCGTAACACTCGTGTGATGATCAAACCTACCAGTAACAAATCTAGCAGCCCGCCTCTGAATTGCTTCTATGTCCTCCCTCAATCCGACCTGATAGGGATCGCAAACGCTCGAGCAGTACTCAAGAATAGGTCGTATTAGTGTTTTATAAGCGGTCTCCTTCACAGATGAACCACATCTTCCCAAAATTCTACCAATGAACCGAAGACCACCATCCGCCTTCCCCACAACTGCCCTTACATGCTTGTCTCACTTCATATCGCTCTGCAATGTTACTCCCAAATATTTAATCGACGTGACTGTATCAAGCGCTACACTACTAATGGAGTATTCAAACATTACGGGATTCTTTTTCCTTTTCATCTGCATTAATTTACATTTATCTATATTTAGAGTTAGCTGCCATTCTTTACACCAATCACAAATCCTGTCCAAGTCGTCTTGTATCCTCCTACTGTCACTCAACGACGCCACCTTTCCGTACACCACAGCATCATCAGCAAACAGCTGCACACTGTTATCCACCCTATCCAAAACATCATTTACGCAGATAGAAAACAGCAGCCGACCTACCACACTTCCCTGGGGCACTCCAAATGATACCTCCGATGAACAATCACCATCGAGGACAATGTACTGGGTTCTATTACTTAAGAAGTCTTCGCGCCACTCACATATTTGGGAACCAATCCCATATGCTCGTACCTTAGTTAGGAGTCTGCAGTGAGGCATCGAGTCAAATGCTTTCCGGAAGTCAAGGATTATGGCATCCGTCTGATACCCTTCATCCATGGTTCGCAAGATATCATGTGAAAAAAGGGCTAGTTGCGTTTCTCAGGAGCGATGCTTTCTAAAGCCGTGCTGATGCATGGACAGCAACTTCTCTGTCTCAAGGAAATTCATTATATTCAAACTGAGAATATGTTCGAGAACCCTGCAACAAACCGATGTTAAGGATATTCGTTTGTAATTTTTGAGGATCCGACCTTCTACCCTTCTCATATACAGGCGTCACCTGCGCTTTTTTCCAGTCGCTCGGGACATTACGTTGGGCAAGAGATTCGCGATAAATGCAAGCTACGTAAGGACTCAATGCAGTAGAGTACTCTCTGGAAAACCGAACTGGAATCCCATCAGGACCTGGCGATTTATTTATTTTGAACCCATTCAGCTGCTTCACAACCCCAGGAATGTCTGTCACTACGTCCTCCATACGGGAAACTGTACGAGACTCAAACGGCGGTATGTTTGTACGATCCTCCCGCATTAAAGATTTCTCAATTGCTAAATTTAAAATTTCAGCTTTCTTTTTGCTTTCTTCTGTTGCCAGGCCAGATTGATCAGTGAATGACTGGATGGAAGCCTTCGATCCTTCGATCCGCTTACCGATTTTGCGTAAGACCAGAGTTTCCTTGGGTTTTCAGCAAGATCTTTTGTTAAGTTATTATGACGGTGGTAGTGGTTGTACGCTTCGCGCATCGCTCAAGCGATACACAATTTATGCATTTTTGCATGCTTGCGCTCAACATTTTAGCGCTTACACGGGTTATTAATGCACCAGCATTTCACATTTGCAATTGCTTATCTTGCGCTTACATTAACCTTGCAATGTTTCGCCTGTATATGTTACCTTGACAAATGTATTCGCGAAATTTCACTACTCAGCATTTATATTTTTTTGGTATCGTGATTTTTTCGTCATTGTAGTACCTTGTAATATTAACAAATGTAAAACATTCTTTTTTATCGTCCATTCATTCAAATAACTCTCCTGATGTCAACATTACAAAACCTCCTGGTGCAGGACTGATAGCCGCTAGGTCGAGGCAGGCCGTTGGATTTCTTGATCTCCTTTTTCATTGGTGCAGGGCTGTAATGTTGAATATCCAAGTTGATCGCTGGAGGGTTGCTGTCTTGCACCTCATTTCTCCCTACGTCTGTGGGTGTCAACAAAATATTTTCGTATTCGGAAGAGAGAGTTGATGATTAAAACTTCGTAAATAGATCCCGCCGCAAAGAAAACCGCCTTTGTTTCAGTGACACTCTCACCCTATTGTGCACCCCTCTGAAACGTGCTGCCCTCCGTCAATATTACCTCGTAAGGATCCCACACCGCGCAGCAATATTCTGAGTGTTCTGCCAACAAAGCGCAGTCTTTGTTTCGCCTTTACACAACATTATCTATGTGGTCTTTCCTATTTAAGTTGCTCGTAATTGTAATTCCTAGCTATTTAGTCAAATTGACAGCCCTTAGATTTGAAACTTCCTGGCAGAAAATCTCATTCTGAAAACGGGCCCCAGGCTGTGGCTAAGCCATGTCTCCGCAATATCCTTCTTTCAGGAGCGCTTGTTCTGCAAGGTTCGTAGGAGAGCTTCTGTAAAGGTTGGAAAGTAGGAGACGAGGTACTGGCAGAAGTAAAACTGTGAGGACGTGGCGTGAGTCGTGCTTGGGTAGCTCAGATGATAGACCACTTGCCCGCGAAAGGCAAAGGACCGGAGTTCGAGTCTCGGTCCAGCACACAGTTTTAACCTGCCAGGAAGTTTCATATCAGCGCACACTCCACTGCAAAGTGAAAATCTCATTCTGGAAACATCCCCTAGGCTGTGGCTAAGCCATGTCTCCGCAATGTTCATTCTTTCAGGAGTGCTAGTTCTGCAAGGTTCGCAGGACAGCTTCTGTGAAGTTTGGAAGGTAGGAGACGAGGTACTGACGGAATTAAAGCTGTGAGGACGGGGCGTGAATCGTGCTTGGGTGGCTCAGTTGGTAGACCACTGGCCCGCGAAAGGCATAGGTCCCGAATTAGAGTCTCGGTCCGGCACACAGTTTTAATCTGCTAGGAATTTTCTCCTCATTGACTGTGGCATTATTATAATCTTCAATTTCCTTGTCGATCGCATTCTGGTTGTAATACTGAATCTTGATTACCGTATAATTGTAATAATAAATCTCCTTGTGATATGGCTGAAACCTTGAATATCCTTGTTTATGGCTGGAGGGTTGCAATCTTGGATCTCCTTGCTGGATGGATGCAGTTTTTTAAATCTTGAATCTACTTATTGATTGATGCAGTGTTGCAGTCCTGAAACTCTTTGGTGATTGCAGTATGGTTATAATACTGAATCTCCTTGTTGACGACAGCAAAGTTGTCATCTTGCTTCTCTTTTTTCGTTGCGCTAAGGTTGTAATTTTGAACATTCTTGTTGATGGCTGGAGGGTTGTAATACTTAATTCCCTCGTTAATTGATGCAGTGTTATATGTTTGAATCTCCTTGTTGACTTCTGCAGTCCTGTAATTTCGAATCTTAGTGTTCATTGTGCAGTGTGGTAGGACGGTAATCATTATGACAAATTCTGGATTGTGGGTGAGAACCTTTTATTTTGACCTGCGTCAACAACGAGACAGGGGCATTCAGAATATATTGCCCCTATTCGCTCAGGTAATTGAAGTACATTCGTCCCATGTCGTCACAGCTTTTACTTACAGGACAAACACATGTCCTAGCACCAGATTGTGCCCTGCTTTGAGACTTTCCGACATGTTACAACTGTGTGCTGAACCGAGACTCAGACTCGGCACCTTGTCTTTCACATGCAGTGCTCTTACCCACTTACCTATGAGCTACCAAGACACCACAAATCACGACTCCCCCGCCCCTTCCCCCAACTTCAATCTTGCCGGTACCTCTCTCATACCATCAAAATTTAATAGTAGTTCTCTGCTAAACTAACGTCTCAGGGAGGAAGCAGTCTGCTTAAAAATGACTTAGTTCTACGCTTGTATCTTTTCCATAATGCAGAATAGTGTGCATCCTTTGAAACTTTATGACAGATTTAAAAAAAAGTCAAATCTGTAATATTGGAAACAGTGTGTTGTCTCTGTATGCGCCCAACCCACGACATCTTGCTACCAGATATTATTATTGTTATTATTACTGTGTCCAGACTAAGCGCCTGCATCTCTCGCTTCCCGCGAAGCAGACCGGTACAGCGGGCCCCGGACCGAGTAGGGGTCAGCCTGGCCGATCGTCCCGGTAACACAGACGCTTCCCAGAGACCACAAGGAGGCGTCCACGTCTCCGCAAGAGGTCGCTACAGCTAAGGACCTCTTTCCTTCCAATCGACACGTGACTGCAAATAGAGCCAGTCATTTCCATGCGCCAAGCAGTATTTAGGCTAGCGCAGGAGCCTGGAGAGGCGGTTCACGCCGAGCGAGCCCACTGGTTTCATCGTAGCCGCCGCGTCATCGTCCACCGCCCCCAGCGTACCGGAGCCATCCTCACAGGACCTCTTCTCGTCCTTGGACTCAGGTGACGGCAACGTGGATTCCGCGCCGCTCTTCACTAGACGCCCGGGGCTTGGTTTGGTGAAGATGTATGGTTACTACAGCAAGTTTACGTTTGGAAGACTCTCTGAGTTAGCTACTGGTTGGCTTGGAGGATCAGTCCTAGACTTTAGTTTAAATAAAAACGCTATAACTCGCACTCTGAGATTTTCCTATCCACAGACGGCGGGTATATTAATTATCAATGTTATTGACAGCAGGAGCATTAGGAGTACTAGAACTATAATTGTGATAAGGAAATAGCGTGCTGGACGTTTAAAGTGGCTTATTAAAAAAAAAATTAAACTAAAAAAACTTTTAGACCACCGTCTCCTCCCTGACACTGTCACGCTTTACACAAGTACAACCAGTATTAAATTTATCCGTTCATAGCCAATATTGTTTAGTCACATTGTTTCTACCAACAATCAAATTATTTTAAAACTATTTGTCATATTATAATTATTGTTTTTAACGTGACTGTGATGTTGAGAAGGTACTACATGTGTCAAACCCTGATCCGTTGTAAGAGAGGGCCTGATTGCCCTAATCATACCAGGTTCAATAAATAAATTAAAATGAAATACGCAGGATTACTGCGAGATCAAAATGGTGACGCTACATCTATTTTTAGCTAAGTAACTGAAGTCCGAAATTATATCGAAAGATACTATCACCCAGATGAGTGTGATTATCTTCCGGCACACGGAACAGTTTCCGCGCTACCGCATTTTATAGTATTGTCGTAGTATGCATCTATGTCTCTTAGAAATACTGTAACTACCATATCATTCTGGTCACATTGATCGATTACTATAACGTGCACGTAGTTTTAGTTCAAAATTTTTGGAAATCATACGACGACCGTTTGGTTCTTCAAAGGCCATTAAGTCTGAACTGGAGACACATTACAGAACACAGCAGAATATAATAACCTTTGTCACTGAAATTCATTATTCTTCAGGATAATTGTGGACACTTAGGAATATTAAGTTTCTAGGCTACAGTCCACGCGTTTTCATAACCGCTCCACCTCTCTTGCAAGTACTCCAAAAAAGAACAAGACAGCGCATTCGGCCTATCTCTCAGTGTGAAAACTGTCGACATCGCTTGTAACAATGTGTTTTCGTGTGTGCAAAAGGCAGCCAGGCAATGGCTCTTGCAATCCGGGCATCAAATAAAAGTCGCCTTCAGATGGCCTGGGCAGTAATGCGGCCAGCCTCAGACTTGAATACAAGAGGAGCCTTGCGACGTTACCAAACGTCGTGTGGAACACATTCATTGTGCCTCTGGGCAGACTTTAATCCCAGGCAGCTAGATACGTGTCATTTCGCAGGAACTGAAGACAATGCTCGGTCAGTTGCGGAGGAGACACAGTGATCGAGAAATAAATAACATTTTCTTTTATTTCCAAATAGTCATCACAAAATGTAGCAGCCATTTTACTCTCTAGAACAAAAAGAAGACGCTCCTCAAAGATTGGATACTAATGGAATGGAAATCGGTAGATGTGATGTACGTGTACAGACAAACATATGATTACAATATCAGAAAAATTGGATGATTTCTTCAAGAGAAAGAACATTAGAAATTGAGCAAGTCAATGACGCATTGGTCCACACCCGGCCGTTATGCAAGCAATTATTCGGCTTGATACTGATTGACAGAGTTGTTGAATTTCGTCCTAAGGGATATCGTGAGAAAGTCTGTCCGACTGGCGCGTTAGATAGTTAGAATAACGAGCTAGGTGGAGGGCCCTGCCTGTAATACTCCAATCGTTCTCAACTGGACAGAGATTCGGCGATCTTTCTGGCCAATGTGGGGTTTGGCAAGCAAAAAAAAACATTAGAAACTCTCGCCGTGTAGGAGCGGGAATTATCTTGCTGAAATGCAAGCCCAGGATGGTTTGCCCTGAAGGGCAACATAAAGAGTGCCTTCTGTAAGGGTGCTGCGGACGATAACCAAAAGGGTGCTGCTATGAAAAGAGATAGCACCCTAGACAACCACTCCTGGTTATCCGGCGATGAGGAGGGCGACAGTGAGGTTGGTGCCCTATCGCCATCTGGAACGTCTCCAGTAACGTCTTTGGCGGCTAAAGTTGAATTGTCTGCAGTGATGAGTCCCGCTTGCAGTTGAGCCTCGAAGACCAGCGTAGAAGCCACTGGAGGTACTGGGATACCAGCCTGACTGCGGCCTGCGACACAGCCCGGCAGCTAGGACTGATGGTCTCCGGTGCCACTCCCCTTCATAGCAGGACCTCTTTGGTTGTCATCCACAGTATCCTTACAGCACACCGGTACGTCGACGATACCCTACGCTCTGTTTTGTTTCCTTCATGCCAAGGAGAATACCCGTGGTCTAGGGGTATCGTCTTCGATTCATAATCAAAAGTCTTCGGTCCCGGGTTCGATCCCCGGCACTGCCTAAATTTTGACAAATAATCATCATTGACGGCCGAAGACTTCCGGCATAAGAAGTCAGCCTCATTCTGCCAACGGCCTTGTCAAAGAGGGCGGAGGAGCGGATAGAGGTTCAGGGCACTCTCTTGTCCTAGGGGTGGGAAATTGCCCCTAAAGGCGGAAGAATCAGCAGTGATCAACGATATGAGGATGCAAAAGGCAATGGAAACCACTGCATTAAAGACACGTAACGTGTATCCACAGGACATATGGCCTGTAGTTGAAGAAGTGTCATGATGATCTCTCCATTGGCAAAAGATTCTGGAATAGTCCACCATTCGGATCTCCGGGAGGGGACTGCCAAGGGGGAGGTTACCATGAGAAAAAGATTGAATAATCAACGAAAGGATAATGTTCTACGAGTCGGGGCGTGGAATGTCAGAAGCTTAAACGTGATAGGGAAACTGGAAAATCTGAAAAGGGAAATGGAAAGGCTCAATCTAGATATATTAGGGGTCAGTGAAGTGAAGTGGAGGGAATACAAGGATTTCTGGTCAGATGAGTATCGGGTAATATCAACAGCAGCAGAAAATGGTATAACAGGTGTAGGATTCGTTATGAATAGGAAGGTAGGGCAGAGGGTGTGTTACTGTGGACAGTTCAGTGACCGGCTTGTTCTAATCAGAATCAACAGCAGACCAACACCGACAACGATAGTTCAGGTATACATGCCGAGGTCGCAAGCTGAAAATGAACAGATAGAGAAAGTGTATGAGGACATTGAAAGGGTAATGCAGTACGTAAAGGGGGACGAAAATCTAATAGTCATGGGTGACTGGAATGCAGTTGTACGGGATGGAGTAGAAGAAAAGGTTACAAGAGAAAATGGGCTTGGGACAAGGAATGAAAGAGGAGAAAGACTAATTCAGTTCTGTAACAAGTTTCAGCTAGTAATAGCGAATACCCTGATCAAGAATCACAAGAGGAGGAGGTATACTTGGAAAAGGCCGGGAGATACAGGAAGATTTCAATTAGATTACATCATGGTCAGACAGAGATTCCTAAATCAGATACTGGATTGTAAGGCGTACCCAGGAGCAGATATAGACTCAGATCACAATAAAGTAGTGATGAAGAGTAGGCTGAAGTTCAAGACATTAGTCAGGAAGAATCAATACGCAAAGAAGTGGGATATGGAAGTTCTAAGGAATGACGATTACGTTTGAAGTTCTCTAACGCTATAGATACAGCAATCAGGAATAGCGCAGTAGGCAACACAGTTGAAGAGAAATGGACATCTCTAAAAAGGGCCATCACAGAAGTTGGGTAGGAAAACATAGGTACAAAGAAGGTAGCTGCGAAGAAACCACGGGTATCAGAAGAAATACTTCAGTTGATTGATGAAAGGAGGAAGTACAAACATGTTCCGGGAAAATCAGGAATACAGATATACAAGTCGCTGAGGAATGTAATAAATAGGAAGTGCAGGGAAGCTAAGACGAAATGGCTGCAGGAAAAATGTGAAGACATCGAAAAAGATATGATTGCCGGATGGACAGACTCAGCATACAGGAAAGTCAAAGCAACCTTTGGTGTCATTAAAAGCAACGGTTGTAACATTAAGAGTGCAACGGGAATTCCACTACTAAATGCAGAGGAGAGAGCAGATAGGTGGAAAGAATACATTGAAAGCCTCTATGAGGGTGAAGATTTGTCTGATGTGATAGAAGAAGAAACAGGAGTCGATTTAGAAGAGATAGGGGATCCAGTATTAGAATCGGAATTTAAAAGAGCTTTGGAAGACTTACGGTCAAATAAGGCAGAAGGGATGGATAACATTCCATCAGAATTTCTAAAATCATTAGGGGAAGTGGCAACAAAACGACTATTCACGTTGGTGTGTAAAATATATGAGTCTGGCAACATACCATCTGACTTTCGGAAAAACATCATCCACACAATTCCGAAGACGGCAAGAGCTGACAAGTGCGAGAATTATCGCACAATCAGCTTAACAGCTCATGTATCGAAGCTGCTTTCAAGAATAATATACAGAAGAATGGAAAAGAAAATTGAGAATGTGCTACTTGTGGATCAGTTTGGCTTTAGGAAAAGGAAAGGCACGAGAGAGGCAATTCTGACGTTACGGCTAATAATGCAAGCAAGGCCAAAGAAAAATCAAGACACGTTCATAGGATTTGTCGACCTGGAAAAAGCATTCGACAATATAAAATGGTGCAAGCTGTTCGAGATTCTGAAAAAAGTAGAGGTAAGCTATATGGAGAGACGGGTCATATACAATATGTACAACAACCAAGAGGGAATAATAAGAGTGGACGATCAAGAACGAAGTGCTCGTATTAAGAAGGGTGTAAGACAAGGCTGTAGCCTTTCGCCACTACTCTTCAATCTGTACTTCGAGGAAGCAAGGATGGAAATAAAAGAAAGGTTCAGGAGTGGAATTAAAATACAAGGTGAAAAGATATCAATGATACGATTCGCTGATGACATTGCTATCCTGAGTGAAAGTGAAGAAGAATTAAATGATCTGCTGAACGGAATGAACAGTATAATGAGTACACAGTATGGTTTGAGAGTGAATCGGAGAAAGACGAAGGTAATGAGAAGTAGTAGAAATGAGAACAGCGAGAAACTTAGCATCAGGACTGATGGTCACGAAGTCAATGAAGTTAAGGAATTCTGCTACCTAGGCAGTAAAATAACCAATGACGGACGGAGCAAGGAGGACATCAAAAGCAGACTCGCTATGGCAAAAAAGGAATTTCTGGCCAAGAGAAGTCTACTAATATGAAATACCGGCCTTAATTTGAGGAAGAAATTTCTGAGGATGTACGTCTGGAGTACAGCATTGTATGGTAGTGAAACATGGACTGTGGGAAAACCGGAACAGAAGAGAATCGAAGCATTTGAGATGTGGTGCTATAGACGAATGTTGAAAATTAGGTGGACTGATATGGTAAGGAATGAGGAGGTTCTACGCAGAATCGGAGAGGAAAGGAATATGTAGAAAACACTGATAAGGAGAAGGGACAGGATGATAGGACATCTGCTATGACATGAGGGAATGACTTCCATGGTACTAGAGGGAGCTGTAGAGGGCAAAAACTGTAGAGGAAGACAGTGATTGGAATACGTCAAGCAAATAATTTAGGATGTAGGTTGCAAGTGCTACTCTGATATGAAGAGGTTAGCACAGGAAAGGAATTCGTGGCGGGCCGCATCAAACCAGTCATTAGACTGATGAACAAAAAATAAAAAAATAAATAAAAATTCCAAGCCATCCTGGGCTTAAATTTCAGAAAACATTATGTTTTCATGTATGGAGCTCATGTGACGTAAAAATTCTTGGAGACGGTCCAGACGATGAGGCCACACTATAAAAGTGTCGTCAACGTATAGCCAAAATACTGTCGGTTTAAAACATGAAAACATAAAGTTTACCATGGAGGTAGAGAAAGATGGTTGTCTGCCGTTTTTAGAAGTCTTGGTGCGACGGAATAGTGATGGCACACTTGATCACTCGGTGTACAGAAAGCCCACTCATACAGACCTGTATCTACAAGCTACTAGTTGCCACCATCCAGAACAAACAATATGCGTTCTCAAAACCTTGATCCACCGTGCCCATACTATCTCTGACGCCGACAGTCTTCAAGCGGAACTGGAACACCTGCAAAAAGTATTTTTGAAGAATGGCTTTTCACCTAGGCAAGTGAACAGAGCGATGAAGACCTACAAACGACGGAACAAGGAAGAGGAAGAGGCCTTCTGGTCGACTGTTTATCTACCATTTATTGGGAATATTTCTTCACAGATAGGCAGAATATTGAGAGAGTATCATGTGAGAGTCATCTTTCGCCCTCCTTCCAAAATTTCGTCACTGGTGGGATCCGTTAAAGACGACCTGGGCCTGCTTAAACCAGGTGTTTACAAAATTCCGTGTGAATGCGGCAAATCATATACAGGGCAAACAACACGAACTGTGCAGGAACTCATTGTGGAACACCAACGGCATACTCGCCTTCTCCAACCCACCAAGTCCGCAGTCGCTGAACATTGTATTTCCACAGACCACTCCATGAATTACGACACAAATATTTTGGCCTATACATCAAACTTTTGGAGTTCGATTATCAATGACTCTGTGGAAATAAGCTTGTCTGACAAGGAGACTCTCATCAATCGAGATAGCGGTTATCAGCTGAACTCTGCTTGGAATCCTGTTATAGAGAAACTTCGCAGTCGACTTAGTTATCTGCATAAAGATGGAAATCGACCTGACACCGATACGCCAGGCTTTCACCGTGGAGGGCGCGAGGCGCAGCGCACGGAGCCGTTATCAACGCGCACGCCGAACAGCGGATGCGCAGTGTCACCTCAGAAGGCTTTAAAAAGCGGAGCTCAGCGAGTACTCGCCAGTACTACTACAGTGGCACTCACCTGAAGATGGCCAGAAGACTCAGCGCCGAATTATCGTGGCAGGACGTTACTGATATCCGGCAGTTCTCCCGTGCTTTTATGGAACAATCAGTATGCCGGGAAAGCTTTAAACAACAAGGTAAGGTCCTTTCGCACACGACGAGAGTCTGCTCCTTGTCCTCGTGCTTTGCAGACCCTACCTTGGCCAGCCGCGTCGCCGGATCTCTCCCCAATTGAGAACGTTCAGAGCATTATGGGTAGAGCTCTCCACCTATCTCGGTATTTTGACGATCTAACTCGTCAACTGGACAGAAACCGACAACCGACAACTACCAGTCAGTGCCAAGCCAAATAAATGTTTGCATAAGGACCAGAGGTTGACCAACGCGTAATTGACTTGCTCAATTTCTGAAGCTCTTTCTCTTGTATAAATCTCCCATTTCTTCTCAAACTGTAATCGTTTGTTTGTCTCTACATGTGGATCACATACACGGGTTTACGCCCCACTCGGATAATACCTTTGTCGCGTGTCTGTTTTTTTATCAATGTCTTAGAGCATATTTAGGATCTAAAATAAGGCAAAGAGGCTTCGAAGTAAACAACACGAATATCTGGAGAAGTATCGAATAGTATTGGGCATGTAAACTTTTTCGAAATAATATTATTTTTGTCTGAAGGTTGTGTTAGAAATCTTTCAGACTAAACAATACTATGATACGTTCTTAATAAATTTATGCAACTAAACGTCTTAAAAACATGTGTTCGTTGTTTTTTTTAACATTTTCCCACTCTTTGCTCCATTCTTGTTTTGTATAGAATTAAGTCCAGTTTAGAGCAAGAACTAAATAATGTGTAAGCTTTCGCTACTCCTTTCGCCATTCTCCGTTTCACTTTTTTATGTAAGTTGGAGTTTTCATGCATTCTTTATTTTTCAGGACAAAAGTGCACGGTCCCTAATACCTGTATTAGTGCACGAATTAACTTCCAGGCTGAAAATCAGACATACTTCAATTGCACCCACAGAACCCCTTATGGTTATTGTACTCTTTTTTGTTAAATGTTCGGTTGTAATTACGTTTATTTGTTCTAGTCACGTTCTCAATCAACGGATCTGGTATGGCAGGTTCGTTTGTGGTTAGCTTGTCCTCGTGATTTACATTTATGCAAGCTTTTAAAACAGATTCAACAGAGTTCACGCTGAAACTGCACACGGAAGCCGATTCACGATTTCGTGTTCGTACTGTCACCGCAGAGCGAAAAACCACCTTCAAATACTAATTGCCACTATGGCTCTGAGCACTATGGGACTTAACATCGGAGGTCATCAGTCCCCTAGAACTTAGATCTACTTAAACCTAACTAACCTAAGGACATCACACACATCCATGCCCGAGGCAGAATTCGAACCTGCGAGCGTAGCGGTCGCGCGGTTCCAGACTGAAGCGCCTACAACCGCTTGGCCACGTCGGCCGGCTTGCCGCTAGAGTAAATGATTAAATTGAAATAGAAATGTTCGTCAATACGGTCGTTTAGATACAAGTGAAAGAAGTCCACGTTAACTGGTGCAGTCTCCTATAAGGAATACAAAGGTTTACTGTATAATGAAATCCAAAACTTAATATAACTCATTCAGAAACCCACAAAGTAAGTTTACCTATCAGTATAACAATAATATATACTGACGTTCGATGTAATTTTAGTAGATAGTGAGTGAAATGGCATATCGGGGGAGTATGCTACCATCTATTGGAATTTATGCCAAGCGAACAGGGAGAAACGTCTGCTGCAGTGTGCTACAAACTAGTGCCATTGACGTAAAATTGTAGTAGAGTGGTAAGGACTAGCTGTGGACGCCGTGAACTATCCACTGTGCGTATCAAATCCGTACGTATTTGACCTGTAATGCGATTACGTCAAGCCAGTTACGCATGCACAACACCTCCATAAAACGTACACAACTGAAGATTTTGCACGAAACACTGATGACAAGTTTCACGGAGCCTTTAGTAGCAATGTAACATAGCACGCTAAATTTAAGTACCGTATATTTCAGATTACCAGATCTTTGTTACGCTTAACAGCGTTCAAAGAAAAATAATCAACAAACCCGCAATGTGACAAAAGCCAGAGTGTTCACGCGCTCTTGTGTTCTCCCATAGCAGCCGCCAATGTTTATGCTGCGGGTGCAGCATAAACATTGGCGTTGCTGGCACTTCGCTGCTCGCTGCTGGTACATCACACGTTGCATTCACGCTGCCGAATCACTGCCCGCTGCCCTCTGGGAGTAATTACCCCGCAGCTGTTCACATATCGAGCAGAATGTTAGCACAGTCAAACGCGGTGCTGTTGAAGTCACCCTAAAATAGCCAACCACGGCTCAGTGTCAGGACATACGGCGATTGTCGCAGCGCGAAACACAAACCAGCTTAACATCGTCGCCTGTAGCCCTATTCTGTATCGTCCATGCCGTTCAATTCCGTACGTTAGCGTAGGTAGTGATGTCGTTTTCAGTTCGGTGGCCAAAGGTGTTATTCTGTACGTTATTGAGGCACGTTAGCGATCGGTCCGCCTGCCGGTTATTCGTCTAGTGTACCTAAGAGGGACCTTAACAGGAGGACAGACAGAAAGACAGACGGACAACAAAGAGATCCTGTTTTTCCCGTTTTTATCGACTGAGGTACGAAATCCTTAAAGCATCATACTGTGTGTGAACTACAAGATTAATTTGTTTTGTTAACCATTTTTAGGCTTACTTTAACTCTGCACGTTGCCTGAGGGAAAAGATTTTGTGAAGTCAATACATAAACCAGCGGTAGCGAACTGTAGTCGAATTAAATCAAACGGTGCTGAGGGAATTAGATTAGTAAGTTTAGAGGATATACCGTAACTGCGCACGGACAACAGCGCGAGAAGTGTTTCTGAAAGAGAGAAATTTGTTAACATCGAATATAAATTTAAGCGTTAGGAAGTCTTTTCTGTGATATTTTTCTGGAATGCAACACTGCACGGAAGTGAAACGCAGAAGAAAAGAACAGAAGCTTCTGGTATCTGGCGGTTCAGAAGAATGATGAAGATTAGATGGGTAGATTGCCTAACTACTGAAGAGATGCTGAATCGAATTCTGGAGGAATGAAAGTTATGGCACCCTCTGACTAAGAAAATATTCGGTTAATAGGATACATCCATTAACAGTAAGAAATATTCAGTTTGGTAAAGGATAGATGTGAGGGGGGAGGGGAGCTAGGGAGGGGCAAAATTTTCAGAGGGAGACCAAAGCTTGATTAGAGTAAGCAAGTTAAAATTTTTGTAAGTCGCAAATTAATGTAGTTATGAAAATACTTGAACAGGGTTGACTAGTGTAGAAAGCTGCATGAATTCTGAGTACTATGTATTTTGCACACCTTCCAAATGTTTTTATTGTTGTTGTCTTCTACCTTCAGACGCAGTACTCAGATTTTATCTTCTTTTGACGAACCATTACATGCATACTTACTGAATGCTATCGGCCAATTTTTCGTTCATCTGTATCAATAACAAAAGTGTGAAACGGTCATGTCTGTACACTGAAAATATTTGCCAAAAACAGATTGCTGGTGATGTAGGAAGATTAACAGAATACAATAAGACCATTTGTAAAAAAAAATTCCTGACTGTCTCTGAACACGCTAAGCTCCAAAGACGAATTTTAATGGGGTCCCCACAAGTAACTTAAGCGTAGCTTTTGGATATATATGGGCCTTATCTCATCAAAATCGAACCACGAAAAAATGATATTTTAATCTAGACTTTTATGAATCTGCTAAGAACCAAAGGGTGGTTCAAATGGCTATGAGCACTATGGGACTTCTGAGGTCATCAGTCCCCTAGAACTTAGAACTAGCTAAACCTAACTAACCTAAGGACATCACACACATCCATCCTCGAGGGAGGATTCGAACCTGCGATCGTAGCGGTCGCATGGTTCCAGACTGTAGCGCCTAGAACCGCTCGGCCACCTCATCCGGCACCAAAGGATGATGCTGTTAGTTTCGCACTATGCCAAAGAACTACTAGTTTTTCTTCACCTCAGTGACAGAAATATTTTTGGAAGTTTCCCTCAAAGTCGAAATCAAGCCCCGCAATCTTATCTTCACGAATAAAAAGTAAGTTCTGTTGGGTCGATTTGAGCTTTACCTAGACTTCTGTAATTTGAACATTATACATCCTCCCGTTCCTGAGAAAAAGTTATCTTAAAAGAAGAACAGACAGACCATCGGATAACAAATGATAAAAAAATTTTTTTCGACTGATGAAATTACATATCAACAATTTTCGGTTTTTTTTGTCTTTACGTGTACTGTGAAGCGTTGCTTTGACCCCGTTTGTGTATGAGAGGATTCTGTTGATTGTAGCCTGCTGTGGTGCCTGTAGAATTTCAATCTTTTTTTCTAACATTTGCCGCCAGGTTTCGTTTTCCTTACGAATAAAAATGCATAGAAAACAGTCGAGTCTTCCTCAGCACACTAGACCGACTAAAAACTGAGTAGTATATCGTATCAAAACCCAATGAACACAGTGAGGCGAGAGTTGCTGCGGCTAGAGAACATCTGGCCTTGCTTCGCGCTTTAGAAACTCCTTCCGTAAGCGATGTGGAACGTACACTACTGTCCATTAAAACTGCTACACCAAGAAGAAATGCAGATGACAAACGGGTATTCATTGGACAAATATATTATACCAGAACTGACGTGTGATTAAATTTTCTCGCAATTTAGGTGCATAGATCCTGAGAAATCAGTACCCACAACAACTACCTCTGGCCGTCATAACGGCCTTGAGACGCCTGGGCATTGGGTCAAACAGAGCTTGGATGGCGTTTACAGTGGTGACAACCCAGTTGCTCGGCCACCATTGACTAGACGTTTTCAGTTGGTGAGAGATCTGGAGAATGTGCTGGCCAGGGCAGCAGTTGAACGTTTTCTGTATCCAGAAAGGCCCGTACAAGGCCTGCAACATGCGGTCGTGCATTATCCTGCTGAAATGTAGTTTTTCGCAGGGATCGAATGAAGGTTAGAGCCACGGGTCGTACCACATCTGAAATGTAACGTCCACTGTTCAAAGTGCCGTCAGTGCGAAGAAGAGGTGACCGAGACGTGTAACCAATGGCACCCCATACCATCACGCCTGGTGATACGCCAGTATGGCGATAACGCTTCCAATGTGGGTTCACCGCGATGTCGCCAAACACGGATGCGACCATCATGATGCTGCAAACAGAACCTGGATTCATCTGAAAAAATGACGTTTTGCCATTCGTGTACCCAGGTTCGTCGTTGAGTACGCCATCGCAGGCGCTCCTGTCTGTGATGCAGCGTCAAGGGTAAACGAAGCAATGGTCTCCGAGCTGATAGTCCATGCTGCTGCAGACGTCGTCGAACTGTTCTTGCAAACGTCCCCATTTGTTGACTCAAGGATCGAGACGTGGCTGCACGATCCGTTACAGCCATGCGGATAAGATGCCTGTCATCTCGACTGCTAGTGATACGAGGCCGTTGGGATCCAGCACGGCATTCCGTATTACCCTCCTGAACCCACCGATTCCATATTCTGCCAACAGTCATTGGATCTCGAGCGACGCGAGCAGCAATGTCGCGATACGATAAACCGCAATCGCGATATGCTACAATCCGAACTTTATCAAAATCGGAAACTTGATAGTAGGCATTTCTCCTCCTTACACGAGGCATCACAACAACGTTTCACCAGGCAACGCCGGTCAACTGCTGTCTGTGTATGAGAAATCGGTGGGAATCTTTCCTCATGCCAGCATGTTGTAGGTGTCGCCACCGGCGCCAACCTTGTGTGAATGCTCTGAAAAGCTAATCATTTGTATATCACCGCATCTTCTTCTTGTCGGTTAAATTTCGCGTCTGCAGCACGTGACCTTTATGTTGTAGCAGTTTTAATGGCCAGTAGCGTAACTCTGATCGAGAACGTAGTGCATTGTCTAGCTCCTCACCACTTATTTTAGAGAAATCGTCCATTGCTTGTTGCTATGCGTCAGAAAACGGGGCAGGGAGCTTTTTATCAATATTCTTCTCATGATATATTTGTAGTACTTTTCGGTGTACATTTTCACTGTAATCCACGGAAGAGCTTCCCATTTATGTCTATAAGGTAACGCTAGTGACAAGTACAAATGATCTCTGTCATTGTTCAGAGTGATACACTTGTGTAATGGAAAAGCTATAAGAATAAAATATGGCAAATGTATATGTATTATGTCCTCGTCTCTCGAAAGTGGTTCACTTTACGTAATGAGAAAGAAGCGAACAATTGCGCACAGGCTGTCCAGGTCGATGACAGACACCACTCCTCATTTGTTCGCACCAGCGCTTCTCTCCAACATGCGGGCCTTGGCGTGTCGACAGCGTGGAGCAGTGGAAGAGTGCGAAGACAGCGCTACCTGCACTAACAAGTCCCGTGCGCCGAGAAGCCCAGCCCTCAACAGTACTCACACAACTCTTGCTCCACTAAGTGTAATTTCTACTGGTAGGCATTTCCAGAAACGCTTTTATCTAGATAAATATAATAATTCCTATGACGTCATATCTATTTTAGTAAAATCAGTCTTATATCAGCAGCTCATACATTAATACATTAAAACTTAACTATTTTTTACGCAAAAAATCCATGGTTTTAATAATGAGGAACGAATATTAGTGAGCGACTAGTCTAAAATGGACTTTTTAGAGTCTTTCGTATTTTTCAATGCTGAATATTACATTTTATTACTATTTCTGGTAGATACTTATCAACAATCGGTTGAGTTATCTTAATGAATCGTATATGTGGCCACTTCATGTTAGGATATCTCCTCGTTCCCAAGTCACATTATTCAAAAAGCAGGATTGTTCTCCTGAAACGGCCATTTTTTTTCTTCTGACTGGTTTGATGCGGCCCGCCGCGAACACGAATTCCTCTCCTGTGCTAACCTCTTCATCTCAGAGTAGCACTTGCAACCTACGTCCTCTATTACTTGGTGGATGTAACCCAAATCTCTGTCTTCCTCTACAGTTTTTGCCCTCTACAGCTCCCTCTAGTACCATGGAAGTCATTCCCTCATGTCTTGACAGATGTCCTATCATCCTGTCCCTTCTCCTTATCAATGTTTTCCACATACTCCAAATGGTTCAAATGGCTCAGAGCACTATGGCTCTGAGCACATCAGTCCCCTAGAACTTAGAACTACTTAAACCTAACAAACCTAAGGACAGTACACACATTCATGCCTGAGGCAGGATTCGAACCAGCGACCGTAGCAGTAGCGCTGTTCCAGACTGAAGCGCCTAGAACCGCTTGGCCACACCTGCCGGCCCACATATTCCTTTCCTCTCTGATTCTACACAGAACCTCCTCATTCCTTACCTTATCAGCCCACCTAATTTTCAACATTCGTCTATAGCACCACATCTCAAATGCTTCGATTCTCTTCTGTTCCGGTTTTTCCACAGTCGATATTTCACTGCCATACAATGCTGTACTCTAGACGTACACTCTCAGAAGTTTCTTCTTGAAATTAAGGCCAATATTTCATATTAGTAGGCTTCTCTTGGCCAGGAATGCCTTTTTTGCAGTGCTAGTCTGCTTTTGATGTCCTCATTGCTCCGTCCGTCATTCGTTATTTTACTGCCTAGGTAGTAGAAGTCCTCAACATCATCTACTTCGTGACCATCGATCCTGATATTAAATTTCTCACTGTTCTCATTTCTACTATTTCTCATTACCTTCGTCTTCCTTCGATTTACTCTCAGTCCATACTCTGTACTCATTACACCATTCAATTCAGCAAATCATGTAATTCTTCTTCACTTTTACTCAGGATAGCAATGTCATCAGCGAATCGTATCATTGATATCCTTTCACCTTGAATTTTAATTACACTCCTGAACCTTTCTTTTATTTCCTTCATTGTTTCCTCGATGTTCAGATTGAACAGTAGGGGCGAAAGAGTACATCCTTGTCTTACATCGTTTTTAATAGGAGCACTTCGTTCTTGGTCGGCCACTCTTATTATTCCCTTTTGGCTCTTGTACATATTGTATATGAACCGTCTCTCCCTATGGCTTACCCCTATTTTTATCAGAATTTCGAACACTTGCACCATTTTACATTGCCGAACGCTTTTTCCATGTCGACAAATCCTATGAACGTGTCTTGAATTTTCTTTAGTCTTGCTTTCATTATTAACCGCATCTTCAGAATTGCCTCTCTCATGCCTTTGCCTTTCCTTAATCCAAACTGATCGTCAACTAGCACATCTTTAATTTCCTTTTCCATTATTCTGTATATTATTCTTGTCAGCAACTTGGATGCACGATCAGTTAAGCAGATTCTGCAATAATTGTCCAACTTGTCCGCTCTTGGCGTCTTCGGAATTGTGTGGATGATGCTTTTCCGAAAGTCAGATGGTATGTCGCCAGATTAATACATTCTATATATCAACATGAATAGTCGTTCAGTTACCACTTCCTTTAACGATTTTAGAAATTCTGATGGAATGTTGTCTATCCCTTCTGCCTTATCTTAAGTCCTCCAAAGCTCTTTTAAATTCTGATATTAATTCCGGGTTCCCTATCTCTTCTAAATCGACTTCTGTTTCTTCTTCTATCACATTAGACAAATCTTCCCCTCATAGAGGCTTTCAATGTATTCTCTCCACCTATCCGCTCTCTCGTCGCATTTGACAGTGGAATTCCCGTTGCACTCTTAACATTATCACCCTTACTTTTAATGTCACCGAAGGTTGTTATGTCTTTCCTATATGCTGAGTCAGTCCTACCGACAATCATTTCTTTTTCGATTTCTTCACATTTTTCATGCAGCCATTTCGTCTTAGCTCCCCTGCACTACCTATTTATTTCATTCCTCAGCGACGTGTATTTCTGTACTCCTGAGTCTCCCGGAACATTTTTGTACTTCTTCCTTTCATCGACCAATTGAAGTATTTCTTCTGTTATCCAAGGTTTCTTCGCAATTATCTTCTTTGTACTTACGTTTTCCTTTCCAACTTCTGTTATCGTCCTTTTTCGAGATGTCCCATTCCTCTTCTACTGTACTGACTACTGAGCTATTGCTGTATCTATAGCCTTAGAGAGCTTCAAGCGTATCTCGTCATTCCTTAGTACTTCTCTATCCCACTTCTTTGCGTATTGATTCCTCCTGACTAATGTCTTAAACATCGGCCTACTCTTCACCACTACTATACTGTAATCTGTGTTTAGATCCGATCGTGGGTACGCCTTACAATCCAGTATCTGATTTCGGAATCTCTGTCTGACCATGACGTAATCTAACTGAAATCTTCACTTATCACCGGGCCTTTTCCAAGTATACCTCCTCCTCTTGTGATTCCTGAACAGAGTATTCGCTATTACTAGTTAAAGTTTATTACAGAACCCAATTTATCTTTCTCATCTTTCATTCCTTGTCCCAAGCCCATATTCTCCTGTAACCTGTTCTTCTACTCCTTCCCCTACAGCTCCAGGCCAGTCGCACGTGACTATTAGATTTTCATCTCTCTTTAGGTGTTCTATTTACCTTACAGTATCCCCATGTACTTTTCCTAACTCTTCAGCTTGCGACGTCGGCATGTATACTTGAACTATCGTTGTCGGTGTTGGTTTGCTGTAGATTCTGATTAGAACAACCCGGTCACTGAACTGTTCACAGTAACACACCCTCTGCCCTACCTTCCTATTCATAACGAATCCTACACCTGTTATACCATTTTCTGCTGCTGTTGATATTACCCGATACTCATCTGACCAGAAACCCTTGTCTTCCTTCCACTTCACTTCACTGACCCCTACTATATCTACACTCCTGGAAATTGAAATAAGAACACCGTGACTTCATTGTCCCAGGAAGGGGAAACTTTATTGACACATTCCTGGGGTCAGATACATCACATGATCACACTGACAGAACCACAGGCACATAGACACAGGCAACAGAGCATGCACAATGTCGCCACTAGTACAGTGTATATCCACCTCTCGCAGCAATGCAGGCTGCTATTCTCCCATGGAGACGATCGTAGAGATGCTGGATGTAGTCCTGTGGAACGGCTTGCCATGCCATTTCCACCTGGCGCCTCAGTTGGACCAGTGTACGTGCTGGACGTGCAGACCGCGTGAGACGACGCTTCATCCAGTCCCAAACATGCTCAATGGGGGACAGATCCGGAGATCTTGCTGGCCAGGGTAGTTGACTTACACCTTCTAGAGCACGTTGGGTGGCACGGGATACATGCGGACGTGCATTGTCCTGTTGGAACAGCAAGTTCCCTGGCCGGTCTCGGAATGGTAGAACGATGGGTTCGATGGCGGTTTGGATGTACCGTGCACTATTCAGTGTCCCCTCGTCGATCACCAGAGGTGTACGGCCAGTGTAGGAGATCGCTCCCCACACCATGATGCCGGGTGTTGGCCCTGTGTGCCTCGGTCGTAGCAGTCCTGATGGTGGCGCTTACCTGCACGGCGCCAAACACGCATACGACCATCATTGGCACCAAGGCAGAAGCGACTCTCATCGCTGAAGACGACACGTCTCCATTCGTCCCTCCATTCACGCCTGTCGCGACACCACTGGAGGCAGGCTGCACGATGTTGTGGTGTGGGCGGAAGACGGCCTAACGGTGTGCTGGACCGTAGCCCAGCTTCATGGAGACGGTTGCGAATGGTCCTCGCCGATACCCCAGGAGCAACAGTGTCCCTAATTTGCTGGGAAGTGGCGGTCGGTCCCCTATGGCACTGCGTAGGATCCTACGGTCTTGGCGTGCATCCGTGCGTCGCTGCGGTCCGGTCCCAGGTCGAAGGGCACGTGCACCTTCCGCCGACCACTGGCGACAACATCGATGTACTGTGGAGACCTCACGCCTCACGTGTTGAGCAATTCGGCGGTACGTCCACCCGGCCTCCCGCATGCCCACTATACGCCCTCGCTCAAAGTCCGTCAACTGCACATACGGTTCACGTCCACGCTGTCGCGGCATGCTACCAGTGTTAAAGACTGCGATGGAGCTCCGTATGCCACGGCAAACTGGCTGACACTGACGGCGGCGGTGCACAAATGCTGCGCAGCTAGCGCCATTCGACGGCCAACACCGCGGTTCCTGGTGTGTCCGCTGTGCCGTGCGTGTGATCATTGCTTGTACAGCCCTCTCGCAGTGTCCGGAGCAAGTATGGTGGGTCTGACACACCGGTGTCAATGTGTTCTTTTTTCCATTTCCAGGAATATATATATATATATATATATATATATATATATATATATATATATAAAGTTAAGTATCGTCAATTGCTTTCTAGAAATAAAACTACTAATGTTATTTGTTTTTGAAACTGTTGTATAGCATTCCGAGAACGCTGCATCCCGCAGGCACCCTATTAGCGACGGGTGGGCAAGACCCCACGATAGCTCAACTTCCTTAGTATCCTGCAACTTCTGTGAATTCAACGACAACATATTGAAACATTCGTGGAAAATCATAATTGCGAAACAGCGGGGTTAAATAGTTACATAAAATTTATCTAGAGCTATAGACAGGCTTCACGTACGGTCAGTTTTAACTTTCCATTACCAAATACAAAGCCGAGCGGTCTAAGGCGCTGCAGTCATTGACTGTCCGGCTGATGCCGGCGGAGGTTCGAGTCCTCACTCGGGCATGGGCGTGTGTGTTTGTCCTTAGGATAATTTAGGTTAAGTAGTGTGTAAGCTTAGCAGTTAAGTCCCGTAAGATTTTACACACATCTGAAATTTTTGGACCAAATTTAAAACATTTTAATGACGATAATAATACTATACTACTGCCAACAGTAACACTGTAATTGCGAAGTTATGTGTAAATATATGTTTATGCTTGCCGTTATTAACTCTGAACTACAATACAACCACAAAGAAACTTAAATGACGTACCTTTGTTGTTTTGCTGAGATTTAAATTTTGCCTTCGGATAGCCCGTTTGCATTTTTCTAATAATTGTTCAGCCTCAGGAAATGAAAATATCACGCTCTTTCCGCCCTGTCGGATAATTTCTTTTACACCCGGTCAGATGTCCTCTGTAGAACATTTTGTCTGTTGCTAACACGTATTTGAGATATGCACTACGTAAATAACATTAAAAGCATAGTAAAACACTGTGCTACTTTCAGGGATTCCCAAGCTCAGCAAAATGCTACATAACACCATCGTCTGCTGTTGTTACGACTGCTCTTGGTATTACTATCATGTTGTTCGCAGGCAGTTCACGCGTCTTCTTAATCCAAGTGGCGTCGATGAAGGATTTTTCAGTGGCACCATCCATTCAGGCCGCTGGTGTGGCTTCCTGCCTTTCTGCAAGAGTCGTCGTTTCCACAAGATTAGGAAGCCTGCCGCGCCCTTTATCTGGATAGTACTTTTCAAATGTGAATACATTATGTCTCGGAGAACGTACCCTCCTCGCTAACTTTATCTACAGCCTGTGTGCATACGCAACTGAGCTAACTTCCGGACCAATGCTGTGGAAAATAATCTTCACAGGATACACTAAACTGATTGACTCCTGCTCCATTTTGAACGGTTTTAGATACCGACCAAGAGGCAAGTCCAGAATCTGTGGCACTAAACACAACCTCGTTTCTGTAGTGATGGTCGCTTTGGTCTTTTGTAGCTGCTCTGTAGCTGTCCGCAACGCTCCACAGTCTGCACCCTCTACGCGTCAACCGAGACTCATTTTCGCATTTAGCATTCCTGAATGTTACGTCCACAGCAATCTGGTTTCTCCAGTTTGTTGTCGTTCTTAGTAACATGGAGTACAGCCTCAACGCACTGTAGAGGTGGATACTGAGTCAGCCGAATGAAACACCACTTTCGGTTTCAGTGCTGTTATGCGAAGGTATGATGTAATAGGTAACATCAATATTCATTTATCTGATGTCGTCATAATGATTAAAAAGTCACTCCAGATATTGTACAAAATAAAGTGACCATCTCATTTTCAGAGCCTGTTTTCTGACTTACTTTAAAGCACTGATACTATCCTTAGATTTCTCCTTATACGGTAACGTCACTAGAAGTGTTCCGAGTAGCAACGTACGTGATTATTTTGTGTTGTGTTATAATGTCGTGCCGAAGCTTGCAGACTTCGCATAACAGCTAACTCTCGATTCCTACATTATTTCAGGTATCGACTGTGAACTTACATAGCTAGTGTAACTGGCCTCTCGAGACACCAATTTATTTCAAAATTTCCGTCTCCCAAATACAGTACAAACGACGTACCACCAGAGTGGAGGGGAACAATTTCGATGCAAGCACATAAGTAACTCCTTTGGACTAGGGCCGTGAATGGCAGGGGTCATGTCTCTGACTAGCCATCGAGATTTAAATTTATCGTGTTTTCAGGCCGAACATCCATTGTTGCGATATAACCCAACATTGCGTGCGTGTTGCGACAACTATAGACAGTTTGAACCAACCATGAGTGCTTTCTGCTAAGCATCTGCTATATTCGCCTGTTTATCCATGTCAGTGCTTTCACATGCCAGCTACGATGGTTGCAGCAAGACAGTTTAATGTTTCATCTGCTCATCAGTGTCGCCCATGCAGCCTTGTACCTAGCATCCGAGACCAAGAGTCCTTCATCTCATGACAAGAGTAACTCAATGAGTTACCTATTACCCCAGCTCTGCCCGTCCATAGAGCAACAACATCATCTAGTTTTTTTCTCTTTAGTGATGTCCGCATCTGGGACAAGCTGGCTAGTTCATAGCACAGAATCCTATGCCCTGTTGCTTTTAAGACGAAGCTGAAGTACCTCCTATTCTCAACCCCATAACTTTTCTTACAAAAATCTAGCTGGTCAGAATTTGTGGTGCGAAAGACTGCATGAGTATTATTCTAGATACGATGATGATGATGATGTTGGTTTGTGGGGCGGTCAACATCGTGGTCATCAGCGGCCGTACATGTTCCAATCTTTCCACTACTCGAATGACGATGAGATGATGAGGACAACACAAACAACCGGCGGAGAAAATCCCCGACCAGGCCAGGAACCGAACTCGGGACCCCGTGATCCAGAGGCAGCAACGCGATCTGCGGACATTTTAGACATGAGGTACATTCAGACGTATATCTCATGAAGGATATTTTGAATGCTGTTATCCTCTTAGTAAAGTAGTTTGATAGTAGTGCGTGGCAGTGGGTGAGTATAGTGGCCAAAAATCCACGAATTATGGAGCAATCGTAGATAATGCTAATTCATGTATGACTTACGAACTTTACCGTATATCTGAAAATGTATTTATTGTTTTATTCACGATGCAATATAAGGGTGAAGAGACTCCAACATGTTTCAGCCATGCTGTGGTGGGTGGAAGTGGGACACTCTGGTTGGCAGATATCTCAAACTACGAGCGGTATGGAATGGTTAGTTCTCTTGTTAAAAGCCATGTTCTCTGCCACTTATGAACATTACCACATTAGTGAATATACTCGTTTATACAATCGTAACCGTATTTTATCCATACTGGCATTAACATTACGTTATGGTGGCATATTTAACCGTGGGTAACAAATCAAATCAAATGTGTGTGAAATCTTATGAGACTTAACTGCTAAGGTCATCAGTCAATAAGCTTACACACTACTCAACTTAAATTATCCTAAGGACAAACACACACACCCATGCCCGAGGGCAGACTCGAACCTCCGCCGGGATCAGCTGCACAGTCCACGACTGCACCGCCCTAGACCGCTCGGCTAATCCCCGGGCGGCTAACCGCGGATAACACTAAGGGGCCAATGAGAAGTGACTGATGAAAACGCGCTAAATTATGAAAAGCATTATACTCAGGAATAACGCAAGCGGCCACATGCTTTAACCACCAAATGATGCTAAATGTTATTATTATCTTTACATAAAGGAAAGTATTATATTTTCAACAATCTTCAAATCGCGAGCTACACCCTTAATTTTTATGTATTAGTGAATTTACTCATGGCACTTTTGTTGCCTTTGTCTGCGATCACTTTCAAAACTCAAATAATCATCAAATTAACTGCACTACTGGCCATTAAAATTGCTACACACGAAGATGACTTGCTGCAGACGCGAAATTTAACCGACAGGAAGAAGATGCTCTGATACGCAAATAATTAGCTTTTCAGAGCAGTCACAGAAGGTTGGCGCCGATGGCGACATCTACAACGTACTGACATGAGGAAAGTTTCTAACCGATTTCTCATCCACAAACAGCAGTTGACCGGCGTTGCCTGGTGAAACGTTGTTGTGATGCATCGTGTAAGGAGGAGAAATTCGTACCGTCACGTTTCTGACTTTAGTAAAGGTCGGATTGTAGCCTATCGCGGTTGCGGTTTATCGTATCGCGACACTGCTGCTCGCGTTGTTCGAAATCCAATGACTGTTAGCAGAATATGGAATCGCTGAGTTCAGGAGGGTAATACGGAACGCCATGCTGGATCCCAACGGCCTCGTATCACTAGCAGTCGAGATGACAGGCATCTTATCCGCATGGCTGTAACGGGTCGTGCAGCCACGTCTCGATCCCTGACTCAACAGATGGGGACGTCTGCAAGACAACAAACATCTGCACCAACAGTTCGACGACGTTTGCAGCAGCATGAACTATCAGCTCGGAGAAAATTGCTGCGCTTACCCTTGACGCTGCATCACCGACAGAAACGCGTGCGATGGTGTGCTGAAGGACGAATCTGGGTGTACGAATGGCAAGACGTAATTTTTTCGGATGAATCCGAGGTCTGTTTACAGCATCATGATGGTGGCATCCGTGTTTGGTGACATAGCGGTGAACGCACATTGGAAGCGTGTATCACACGGCGTGATGGTATGGGGTACAATTGGTTACACGTCTCGATCACCTCTTCTTCGCATTGACGGCGCTCTGAATAGTGGACGTTACATTTCATATGTGTTACGACCCGTGGCTGTACCCTTCATTCGATCCCTCCGAAACTCTACATTTCAGCACGATAGTGCACGACCACATGTTGCATGTCCCGTACGGTCCTTTCTGGATTCAGAAAATGTTCGAACGCTGCCCTGGCCAACACAGTCTCCATATCTCTCACCAACTGAAAATGTCTGGTCAATGGTGGCCGAGCAACTGGGTCGTTACAATACGCCAGTCACTACTCTTGATGAACTGTGATATCGTGTTGAAGCTGCATGGGCAGCTGTACCTGTATACGCCATCCAAGCTCTGTTTGACTCAATGCCCAGGCGTATCAAGGCCGTTATTACGGCCAGAAGTGGTTGTTCTGGGTAATGATTTCTCAGCATCTATGCACCCAAACTGCGTGAAAATGTAAACAACATTTCAGTTCTAGTATAATATATTTGTCCAATGAATGCCCTTTTATCATCTGCATTTCTTCTTGGTGTAGCAGCTTTAATGGCCAGTAGTGTAATATAGTACAATTGCATTCTGAATTGCTGGTGTATCCACATATCACCACAATAAAATAAAAACAGTGAATGGCTGCAGGAGTAGGAATGAGAACTGCGGCATATTTCAGTTAAAAAAATAATGACAAGTTTTTATTCATCCTTTTATAACTACAGTTGAGCTGATAGATCTTACAAAAAAAGTTATAAACACAATCAGCGCACTTCTTTTACATGAATCCACTGTGAGGCCAAATTCTGTTCAAATGGAATCAACTACTATAGGTACACCACAGACTACGGTTCAGAAAAACGGGGGTCTCTGGATGTCATCTAAAACCCTACGCTGGTGATGCTGTAGTCTACCCTTTCACCTTGATTCAGGCAGCAGCAGAAAACGGCACGCTGTAGGGAAAGGGTGAACCGCGGCGGCCTCTGTAATGTCCACGAAAACTTGCAAACTACGGGTGGTGGCGTTCTGATTATTAGAACGCGGGAAACATCCCTACCTGAGCCCTGAAATCCCGACAGATTTAAGTATGAGGTGCTCCCATTTGCTGGTCTGGCCAACTAATTTGACTCAGAGACACGGCAGCGCGTGCTGTAATTGTCAAAGGTCAGACGGCCGAGTCAGTGCTAATAAGTTCACCCTGGTGACACACGATATGTCGGAGATGATATTCAGATGCTCTGCAGTTGGAAACTGTCACTGCACTGGCTCGTAGTCCACCACAAGTTGCATACCATAAATCTCACCCACTAGGGAAAGACCTCAAGTTCTCCACCAGCGGAGGACCAGAAGACGAAACGGGCAAAGAATCACAATCACTTTCCACCAAGCGTCGTACAGGAGCCGAATTAATGAAAAAATGAAAAACACCCACCTCCAAATTGTACAAACCACTCGAACCATCCTCCACTCATTGAATCTCCCCTCTCGATTGTTGTGCTGGCCTGGTAGCCAATCCAGACCCAACACTGGGGTTCCTACACTGGGGTAGCAAGCCTCTGATTTGCATCTCCTGACAGGAGCCAAACAGCGACTCAGAATATCTCTTGCCTGAAAAAGGAAGATTTTAGACTAGGGAGCCGTCTTTCTCGCTGTAAGCATGGCCACGTTTCGGCAAAAAACGTCTACGTAGACGAGACCACAGTCCCTCATTTACGAAGACATCTAATCTTTCCAGGCCGACCGTTTCCAATTTCTGAAAGAAAGCTGTTAAGCTTCCCAGACAGTCATGCTTACAAAATATGATTTTTTTTCACTCCCTAAAGAACATGTCGGCTTTCTGGAATCATGGGAGTACTATCTTGCCTCCACTAAACACTTGCACCAGCCGTTCTGATCGTATCGCCCCACCTAACATCAGAATGGTTATAGTTTTATGACCGTCTCTCTTAAATTGCTTCCTCCACCCACTTTCCACCATATGGCCATCTTTGCGGTGGACTGTCACCTGACCCAGCTAACATGTTTTGCGAGTGAGCATCTTCCTGCTCTGACCCTAAGTGGGAAGACTGGAGTGCCACAGCCCGAGGTCCCTCGGTAGGTACAATTCACAGAGCGCTGCTTCCCCAAATCACTCGCAAAGCCAGGCTGCTGGACGCAACATTTACGGCCCACTATCCATCTTTCTCCCTGTTATCCACCGCCTCCACTATGGTCCCTCGAGTACAAGTTCTTTACAGGCTACACATGCAGCTATAATAACATTCTGCTCACAGATTTCTCATGTAAAAAAGTGGTAAGCCACGCATACCAAATATAGTATTGAGGAACATGAAGATCATGACCTAAAATACGAATATTAATCTGACTGACAGAGTAATTAATGTGAAAGAGTGGCTTGCCACCTTTCACTACCTCACCGTTATCGAACAATTTCTACATGGGGAGTGCCACCCTTCAATAAAGAGGTTAGTGTGCTATGGAGCAGAAGAAATTATGACACTCTAATTAGGTCATTCAGATTAACATGCTGGACCATGACAGCTTTTCCAACCAAAAACGAAAATAAAAAACGAATTAGTCATGAATATATTTGTCGTCGAGTTTATTTGGATTTCTTTTCATTGTGTCTCTATTGACCATCAGTAAAGCGTGATTGACAAAAGCGCTCTGAGAGATTAAGAGCTGATATTTGATATTAGACGTCTTTATTAAACTCTAAATGACGGCACTCGGCAAGCATAATATTATGTCAGACGAATGAAACAACAAACACGTTTTCAGTTGCACTATTTTTACATGAGCCTCCAAAAACCTGGTTTCGTAAACCGATTTCAAAATACTGTTTCTAGTTGGTCATGTAAACACTCCAAAATCGATTCTGGAAATCTGTTTTAGCTGCTGGTTTTCCTCTTTCACAACCGATTTTCGCTTCCATATAAACACACAACCGTTTTTGAAATGTGGTTGGATTGCGAGGTTATGTCTTGTTTTCAAAATATTCGACCAATATTGAGCAGTGACGGAAAAGCCGAAATATTAGCCTTGCGTGAAATTGTCGATCTCTGATGTTTAAGTGAAGAGAAATAGTGAATGTTGAGAAATTAAAAAACTGAATTAGCTGTTTCCCAGACGGCATATTTAGCTGCACTAGCAAATCCGCTTAAGACATTAACGTGTTAACACGACGGCAGAAATGTGTCAGTTGTAAATGTACTGACGTACACTAAAATTCGTTAATCAGATGGTATACAGCTTTTCCTGAGACTATTTATCGCTCCATATTTCGCAACTTTTTGCTCACCACTATAACCCACTGTCGCGCACGGCGGCCAAACTCCCTTACTAACAGCATGAGACCAATGTGTCCACAACCACGAGTGCGTGGCAGTGGCTGGTCATGGAGAAAAGTCTGTTAGTACTATACGCACAAGCCTTTATACATAGATACACATTAATATGTAAGGTGTCAGACGAATCCAACACCTTCCATGAAAACACTGACATAATAAGCAAATCTAGTAGTATGTCACATAGCTCCGAATAAATCGTGACATTAAATTAACCAAAGTAATACGAGTAACTAGTGACCAAATGGAATACCACAGACTAACACAAGAATGCCTAAATGCATGTCGTACCTTCCCACTGTGAGACCGACGCAGTTCCGAGGGGAGAAACGAGAACAGAAGCCGAGAGCAGAACCGTGTTAAGCTAGAAGGCCCTGCGATAAGGGACGCACTGGACACCCACGTCGCCAGCTAACCACTAGGGCCACACCACCCGCAAGTTTTAGCGTGAGACTTTTTCTCGGACCACCCCCTAGCCCATGTTAAAAGCTAGAGCTCTCCAGAAAAACAGTATAGATCTTACGATAACACAAAAAGCGCCACTACCACCCGCAAGTTTTAGCGTGAGACTATCTCGCGTGTCTGTTACATTAGAACCACCCCTCAGCTCATGTTAAAAGATAGAGCCCTCCAGAAGAACAGTATAGATCTCACGATAACGCTAAAAGGACCACACCAGCTGCAGGTTTTAGCGTGAGACTTTTTCGCGTCTCTGTTACGTTGCAAACTTTTAAAACATTGCCCCACCACGAAAAGTACAACGTTTCTCATTGGATAGACAGAATGTTTGTAGGCGGAGCTTAAGGTTAACATTGAGACCCTGATTGGTCAGATGAAAACATAGCCAGATATTTTTTTTAAAACCAATTTCGGTAAATTGTAGTAAGGAGAAGTGAGGAGGTTGCTTCCGAGATGGCAAGGTGAGCGGAGCTGTCCTGCCCGCCGTCGCCCTGACGCTGCCTAAACATCGACAAGGTAATGAACGCACGCGATGCCGCATTTTTGAGCGCATAAGGCTTCACTCAGAACTGCAGAAGTCTCATCTGTTACACCTCCTTTTTGCGTAATACTAGTGTCGATCGTCAATTAAAGCTCATGGTGTTCACATTTGCCACTTGAAGTAAAAATCTGAAACGCGATGTTTTTTTCTGTTATGTAGTTATCGAGAAGCCACATCAGCCACTGTAATTTACGACAAGTTACATAAGTAATTAAAGATAATTGAGGGTCACTGTAGACCATTTTGATAGTTTTATCTTTTGTGAAACTAGATTATAGATGTGATATGGCATAGGTCATCCTTCGATCGATTGTAGAACTTGGAAACCCATTCAGGGAATATTCGTTCACATTTTTGTTGAACGCAGTTGGTTTTTACCATCCTGTATTGAAACATTTCCTTTTATCAATATTGCAATTTATAAACGATGTATGTGAGTAGAATAAAATTTCCAATGATAAACGTAACTGCTTTTTCGACGTTATTTTACCAGCCAACTGAAAATAGGAAATCCTTGAACCCCTTCCACTAAATTTAGTTAGTATTAAGATTGTTTTACAGGGAGTGCAGTGGAGCTGTCGCTGAGATCATTAAGTATTTGGTTATATCATCGCTAGTCAATGAACTCTTCTGAATTCTACATGTCATGTGTGGTCTGGTGTCTCCTTACTAGCAACAGGTCCCAGGTTCAAACTAGTTAATTCCCTAAAAAACACGCTCATAGCGTCGTTGCGCGAAAGTGGTAGGGAGACACGATATAGAACAAACAGACACCATTATGAATGTTTAGAAATACACAGGATGTTTCAAAAATACTTTTACAAACTTTGGTGATAGGTTCCTTACACCAAAATAAGGAAAAATGTTCGTGTTAACATAAATCCGGAAATCCTTTGTTTTCGAGTTATTCGGCGGCTTGAAATGTACAACCCGACAACCTCACTTATCTATGCAACCCAGGTGGCGTGCGTTGCCAGGGAGATTTATTTATATTCATCATTCGTCTGTCTTTAATTTGTCCATTGTGTAAATGTACTACAGGTAGTGAGTTGTCTGAAATAGTTGCAGTCAAGCATTGCAAGAAATGAATTTCATGAGGGCCGCTGTGATCAAGCGGATCTAGGCGCTTCTGTCTGGAACCACGCGGCTGCTACGGTCACAGGTTCGAATCCTCCCTCGGGCATGGATGTGTGTAATGCACGAACGCCAACACAAAGGTTCCAGATATACCCGTTCTTAGCATTATAATTTTAGTTTTGTGTTCACTTTTTAACTTTAAGACATGTTGCATCATAACAGTGGCATCAATTTTGCCTTGCTGTGAGTTTGTGAACATATCTAATGACTTCAGAAGGGAACTGTCAAGGGAGTCACTGAGGTAGGATAGGTTTTGTGTAGGAAATGCTTGCATGGCGTTTTCTGGCCAATAAATTAGAGGGAATGATGAATTAACATTAGTTGTACCAGTGATTGTTGCGGGTAAATGAAAATTCGATCCTGAGATGGAACAAAACGTGCTGTTAATTATTAGTCCGCTTCCATGAAGTTCAAAATGTTGGATTGTTGTAGCTACACCGTTTTTGTAACATTGCGCAAAAGTATCAGTTGGTTTACTGACTGCATATTACCAGTGATTTTCTACTTGCTCGAAAAAACATGATGTAGAAGTTAATATATCGCGTGGGCAATTTGTGGCGTGAGATTGTTCAAAAATAATTTATATTCACAACTATTAGTATGTAATTCGATTGCATGAGATGGACATGTAATAACTTGTTCGGATAGGCAACTATTTAATTCCAAAGTCGTCATTACTGTGCTGGTATTGGTGCTGGTATTGGTTGTTTCGGAGATTAAAAATACTTCGTGTGTTTACAACTGTACAAATTTATTTACATTGCCCCATTTTATCAGAAATGAGTGTACTTCGTATCAGTCATACACTCCTGGAAATTGAAATAAGAACACCGTGAATTCATTGTCCCAGGAAGGGGAAACTTTATTGACACATTCCTGCGGTCAGATACATCACATGATCACACTGACAGAACCACAGGCACATAGACACAGGCAACAGAGCATGCACAATGTCGGCACTAGTACAGTGTATATCCACCTTTCGCAGCAATGCAGGCTGCTATTCTCCCATGGAGACGATCGTAGAGATGCTGGATGTAGTCCTGTGGAACGGCTTGCCATGCCATTTCCACCTGGCGCCTCAGTTGGACCAGCGTTCGTGCTGGACGTGGAGACCGCGTGAGACGACGCTTCATCCAGTCCCAAACATGCTCAATGGGGGACAGATCCGGAGATCTTGCTGGCCAGGGTAGTTGACTTACACCTTCTAGAGCACGTTAGGTGGCACGGGATACATGCGCACGTGCATTGTCCTGTTGGAACAGCAAGTTCCCTTGCCGGTCTAGGAATGGTAGAACGATGGGTTCGATGACGGTTTGGATGTACCGTGCACTATTCAGTGTCCCCTCAACCATCACCAGAGGTGTACGGCCAGTGTAGGAGATCGCTCCCCACAACATGATGCCGGGTGTTGGCCCTGTGTGCCTCGGTCGTATGCAGTCCTGATTGTGGCGCTCACCTGCACGGCGCCAAACACGCATACGACCATCATTGGCACCAAGGCAGAAGCGACTATCATCGCTGAAGACGACACGTCTCCATTCGTCCCTCCATTCACGCCTGTCGCGACTCCACTGGAGGTGGGCTGCACGATGTTGGGGCGTGAGCGGAAGACGGCCTAACGGTGTGCGGGACCGTAGCCCAGCTTCATGGAGACGGTTGCGAATGGTCCTCGCCAATACCCCAGGAGCAACAGTGTCCCTAATTTGCTGGAAAGTGGCGGTGTGGTCCCCTACAGCACTGCGTAGGATCCTACGGTCTTGGCGTGCATCCGTGTGTCGCTGCGGTCCGGTCCCAAGTCGACGGGCACGTGCTCCTTCCGCCGACCACTGGCGACACATCGATGTACTGTGGAGACCTCACGCCCCACGTGTTGAGCAATTCGGCGGTACGTCCACCCGGCCTCCCGTATGCCCACTATACGACCTCGCTCAAAGTCCGTCAACTGCACATACGGTTCACGTCCACGCTGTCGCGGCATGCTACCAGTGTTAAAGACTGCGATGGAGCTCCGTATGCCACGGCAAACTGGCTGACACTGACGGCGGCGGTGCACAAATGCTGCGCAGCTAGAACCATTCGACGGCCAACACCACGGTTCCTGGTGTGTCCGCTGTGCCGTGCGTGTGATCATTGCTTGTACAGCCCTCTCGCAGTGTCGGGAGCAAATATGGTGGGTCTGACACACCGGTGTCAATGTGTTCTTTTTTCCATTTCCAGGAGTGTATATACCCATTTTATCTGTAACAGGGAACACGAACTCGTATTCTTGCATTATCTGTGTCCACTAGTACGGTAGCTAAGTGGTAATACTGCGGTAAATGTTTCTTATCTGCAGGAAATGTTGACTTTAATAATTCTGAAAATTGTTTTTCAATGTTAACTAATAATGAGATAAATGTAAACGGTGATTGTAACGTGACAAATGTCCCTGTCCTGCATAATGGGTGGCTTCCTTTAATTCCTCCACTGCCAGCCATTCATCTATCACTTGATCAATGAGTAGCCTAAGCGATCTTCCTACTGCAAGTTTCTTATCCACAGTATTGAGCCTTGTTTGTATGACTTTTAAGTCTTCATTCAGCGTAGCAGTAGTAGCTAGAAGATAATCGTTTAATTCTTGGATGAGGTTCCTGATGACCTTGGTATTAGAAAAAACTGTTTGCTCCAATCCATTTAATCTTGTTCTGTGCCATTCTACAGTGCTTTTATTTAATTCTGGAGTACTCTATGTTCTGTAATGAATTATTTGACTGATTAATATCTTCGTTATCTGCTGTACTGAAAATGGTCTTTAGTAGTTTACCTCCTGTTTCCACCCATCCACGTTTAGCTCGTTTTACAGTCTGCAGAAGTATATCTTGTAACTGAAGCAACTGTCCTCTCAACTGTTCATATGAGTAGTGTAATGTTTTAAATTGACTGGCTATTTCCTCAAATATCTCTGGTGAACTTGCTCTTTCATGTAGTGTATCAAATTCTAATTCAAGGTTCCTAAGTTCATTACGTAAAGCCCATAAATTATTCTCTACTGAAATAGTCCACTTGTGATTGGTCAGAATTACAGCACCCTGTTTTACAAAAATTACACCACTCGTCAATTGGTTGATCTGTAGTCCATTTTCGTATTAGTCAATAATGCAATTATGATAAACAGTAGAGTCACTATGTAGCTGTACATTATGCTAGAGGCGTTACCTGAAAAAAGCAAATAATATGGTTATGCACCTACCAACCTAGTAAAAACAAAAACAAAGAAAAGAAGGAATACATCGTTACCTACAAGATCTTCATGTTTCTACGTTCAACTTTTTTTCTTAAAAAATGAACCATTATGTTTTATTAATTATTTAAATTTGTATACTGTCCACAGTCTACTATGATTCAACTAGGACATTCGCACCCTTGGTGTATGGTGCCATGTCTGTATGTTGTGATGGCGTGGCCACTCTTTTTCCTTTTCAGGCACTTCCTCCATCCTTCAGAAAAGCAAACACTATTGTTGAAGCAATTACATCTAGAGCACCCGTAAAAGCTTTTAAACGACGTGTGTGGACAATAGTAGTTCGGTTGGGCACTTACAGTTTAATGTTGCCTGGTGATGTGATCTGAATAATTTCATAAGGACCTCTGTAGTTTGTTACTAATTTCTTCGATTTTCCTTTCGCAATGTATGAGGTTGTCAGCATCACCCACGGACCAATTTTGTAATTTGGATATTTAGCTTGGGCTTTACCTAATCCTCCCTGTCGTTCCAAAGAGTTTGTATTAGATTTTTCAACCTTTTTCCATAAATCCTTCATCATTCGACAGAAATCTCTTACTGTTTCTCCGACTTTTCCGTTTTTCTGCCTTATTACATCAAAAGGGGATGACATTTATCTCCCGTAGACCACTTCATAAGGTGACATGCCAGTTACTTCATGCATTTTGGCGTTGTATACCGACACGGTTATTGGTAAATACGTATCCCAATTAGAATGTTGTTCGTTAACATAATAACTATGCATCTTGCCAATTGCCCAATGAACTCTTTCTGTGCCTCCGTTGCACTGAGGGTGTAGCGGAGTTGTGTGCAATTTACATATTTTTAGTAGGTTGCTTAGCTGTATCATTAATTCAGACATAAAATTAGATCCCTGATCTGTGATAATAGCTTCAGGTACGCCAAATTTAAGTATCCAGTTGTTGACTAAAGCTTGGGCAACTGCTTGCTGATCTGGGAGACTCGCCATAGCTAGATAGTGTGAAAAGTGATCTATAATCGTAAGAACATACTTACTACTAGCAGGTGTTTTAGGGAATGGTCCATAAATATCTAATCCACAGATTTGAAATGGGCATGAAGCCTCAGAGAGCCTCTGTAAGGGTATTTTTAAACGAGAGTGTTCAGCTAGTGCGCACACAATGCTATTACGAACACACTGCGCAACATCCTGCTTTCTGCTTTGCCACCAAAATCGCTCTGCTACGCATCTTTCGGTTGTCCACTGTCCACCATGTCCTGCAAGGATATGATCGTTGGCCTCTGCCATTATTTCTTGTCTAAGGTATTGGGGAACAACAAATGCAGTCCAAGATTTGTTTTATGGCGTAATACACCATCTTCAAAGAAAAATTGTTTTTGAGTTGCGTATTTTTTGCATTCTGTATCCTCATATTGTGTCTTTATCCAGTCTTCAGTATCTTGGCCTGTTGTTTCCAAAAGTGCTATTTTCCGACTTAGGCATTCATGTGTGTTTTGCCTGGTATATTGATAACTTCGAAATCCATTTCGGAAAGACAACAGGTGAGACAACTAGATGGATCCTTTAACCCAAGCAACCATTTTAAAGCTGCGTGGTCTTTAATAACCTTGAATTTCCTACCATACATAGCATTTAAAGTATTTGATGCCACAAATAACACTTAACAATTCTTTCTCCGTTGTGGAATAATTTCTTTCTGCCGTTGTTAGTTGTCTCGAAGTGTAGGCTATGGGGTGTTCCGCGCCATTAATATTCTGACTCAAAACAACTCCTACTGAATGACAACTTGCGTCACAGGATAAAATAAGTTCTTTGTTATAATCTAGGTAGGCTAATACTGGACTGTGTGTTAACTTATCTTTAAGGGTTTGAAATGCTGATTTACAATCTTCAGACCAATGAAATTTTGCACCCATTTTCAGTAATTGGGTTAAGGGTCGGGCAATTTCAGCAAAATTTTGAACATATTTTCGGTAATACAAAGTGAGACCAATGAAACTTTGTGCTTCCTTAATTCATTATGGTGTTGGGAAGTCCTTAACTGCCGAAATTAATCTAGGATCTGTTTTAATTCCTTTTTCACTAATAACATGCCCTAGGTATTTAACCTCTGTCAATGCAAAACTACATTTTTCCATATTTAATGTTAATTTAGCTTTTCTAAGTCTCTGAAAAACGTTACACAGACGCACAGCATGTTCATTAATGTCTTTGGAGAATACAGTAATATCATCTAGATATACACAACATTGCTGAGTTTTGAGTCCTCGCAATACTCCATCGAGTAGTCATTGAAAAGTTACTGGTGCGTTTTTCAAACCGAAAGGCATTCTTTTAAATTGCCAGTGGACTCCAGGGGTAGAAAATGCTGTTTTATGCCTATCTTAGGAGCAACTTCCAATTGATGATATCCGCTATGTAAATCGATTGTTGAAAAGTATTTACTGTTACTCAAACTGTCAATGATATGTGTAATATTTGGAGATAGTTTCTTTGTTAAGGTGTCTGTATCCACAACAAAACCTATATCTTTTCGGACTGTCGGGAGACTTCTTTGGAATAATTACAATATTTGAATTATAAGGCGAATCAGAAAATTCTATAATTTCATCTTTTAGATGCTGTTCTAAACATTCATCCAGTACCTGCTATAAGTGATGCGGAACTCTATAAGGCTTCCTATAAACTGGGGGGAGGGGCTATTTCCTGTTGGGATCCTATGCTATGTGATATCTGTTGCTGGCAGTGGACCTTCTGCATTAAATAAATCTTGGAACTCAACTAAAACTGCTTCTATCATGTCTGTATCATTTCCTTTCAAATGCTCAATCTTCTGGCGTAATGTAGTTTTATAGGCGTCTGGTTTCTGACTATCAGTAATATCTGGCCAATTGAAATCTTCTTCAAAAGTACTGACTGTATCTACTAATAGTCCCTTACGCAACTCTTTGTCCTCCACTCCGAAATTGTTAATATGTACTGGTACTTTCCTTTCTCCCTCAACGTCTTGAACCCGTGCAACACTTCTACTTACAAAACAATGTGATACATCTAATTCCTCATTTTCATCTAATGGCTCTATTAGACACATTGTATCTGTAGGTACCTCAGGGTCAACGGTCATCCAGAAAAGGTTTCCTGAGCCAAATGGTGTCTTATCCCACGAATCAACCTTGAAGGACGTTGCACTCAGTGTAGTTGATTTCGCCTTCTGCTTGGGGAAATCTTGCGGCAGTGGGCCCTTTGCAGCGGTGTCACCTAGCTGAAACACTATTCTGCTAAGATCTACAGTTTGCTGTCTGAGGTCGATTTTAGCGTGATGTTTATTCAGGAAATCTAGTCCTATGATCGCGTCGTACCTGTCAGTTACCTTTGTTACCACTTCTACATCTTCTTGAAATTGTGCACCGTGAATACAGAAAATCAATGATGTAAATCCTAATGACTTCACTGAACCTTCTCCTACCCCACTCAATCTATACCTTGGAGGGTCATATTTCTTTTCTCCAATGCATTCATTACTCACTATTGATACGGTTGGGCCTGTATCCTCCATTATCCTTGCCTCTTTATCCTGTATGGTAGCATATAAACAGCATTCCGCCTTCACATTCTCCTTAATGGCATGAAATTTTGTTGGGAACGCCTGACGGCGGCTCTGACATTCCTGTTTAACTCATTTCGATTTCCAAAAACTTTTTTAGACCTGCATTCCTTGAATGTGTGACCTATTCTTTGACAATTAGTGCATTGAGGTAATCTGCAGTTTTTTGCTATATGTCCCTGTCGATCACACCTAAAACATTGTACTCCTGCTGAAAATACATTTCGCTTCTTGTTGTATCTGGTGGCAATGTCTATTTCTTCGAAAGCCGTCGCCACAGATAGAGCTTCCGCTAAATTTTTAGGAAACTCTGCCCTGACACAACGGGACGTTTCAGGAGGTAACCCACGTAAAAATGTATCCAGAGCTCTATCTTCTGCCTCTTGTAAAATAACTTTATTTGCTTCATTACTATTTGCCAACTGATAGGTGTTAATATTAAGCTTTCTAACGACTCGTTTTGCCTCTGAGGGATAGTGTTTAATTTTTCCTATAAAATCTACAGCTATTCTGTTTTTGAAAACGTTTAAGTAATCCTTTCTTCAATTCCTCAAATGTTGGAGCATTCCGTAATTCTTCATGGTATAATACGTGTGCTTTAGCCTCTCCTATCAATCTTAACTTTGTCATTTGTAAGAGCTGTTCATCTGACCATGAACCTAACTTTGCAGCTGCTACTAAATCATCAAAAAAGGCTCTTATGTCCTCGCCAGGTTTACCAAGGCTGCTGCTGAGAAATCTAGGGAGGGATTGAACCGGTTTGCATAACCTCAAACAACTGTTGAAATAATGCATTATTATCATTTTTAAGCTGTGCTATTTGATTAACTAAGCTCCGATTAGCTTCCTCAGTAGAAACCGCTTGTGGTGCTGACTGTGACTTTGTACGATTTCGTGTCATCATTTTACAAACTATTAGTTACACAATCTTACTACACTGAATTAAAAAGATGTTTAAATATTTTCGACAAACTCTTAAAATTATAAGTGAAAATACACTCCTAAATAAAGAAAATATTTCGACTGCTGTGTCGTTTCACAAGTTAATCAATACTAACTGTGGACCTTTAGTGACTGTCGTTCACACCTCATATTGAGCCAAGTGTTTTTTCTCTGGCTCCAAATGGAACTGGGTAACCCGTTTTGCTGCTAGTCAAATGTGAGGATGAGCATTACTGCAAAGGCCATTTGATTCTAAAGCATTATGTCAGGGTGAAAAACACTAAATAAATTACTTTTTCTCTTTTAACAACATGTGGACAGGGCGGATTCTTCCTTGGCTCAGGTATGAGGTAGAATGTAACAGCATTTTTACATAAGATAACTTTTAATGAAAGATTTGTACAATGGTTCCCTTACTGGATTGTTCTGACTGGAAGAGCGGCAGCTGTGTCGTTTGCGAAGCCTTTGGCTGCGTGGGCAGTGGCGTCTGATTACGTCTGGTGGTGTGTATCTCGCGTCACTGTGTTGCCCAGTTGACTGGAGACGCGCATCGTGAGGTGGCCCGTTTAATTATTGAGAATGAAGATGTGAATCGGATGGTGATACCCTGGATGTGGCGTCCCAGTGTTTCTCTTCTCTATGCGGCCGTGTGTGTCAGTGTTGTGTTGTGCGTCGGCCAGTAGAATGATGCGGTTGGGGAAGGCCAGTGTCCCAGACTCGAACAATGGACTCCAGCTTGCCAGTCTTTGGCTGTCAGATCTTCATCACCGGCTCACAGGTGACTGCTGATTTGAGGCCGACTCCTTCCCATCCTCACGAGTCACCCGGGTACGGAAAAATCAGTCTTCAAATACTTTCTAATTTCTGTCTTCTGGCCGCGAGGCTGCTTGCTATTCCATTACAGCGGCGGACTTGGTGCTTCTGTGTACGATGAAGTCTCTTCCTACATGGCGGTCTTCAGCGCCGACTGAACTGTACTGGAACTGAACTCGAACCGAAACTGAACTGAAAAGTACTCTCGGGCGCACTGCGTCTCGCTTATTTATTTACTTCAGTTCAGTGGAGGTGAACGACTTCACTCTTCTTTCACATTGAAAAGCTTCTCAAAGAATCTTCTTAAGGTCGGTCATTGGCTCTTGGAATGTAGGCGAGACGTTTGATCACATGTGACAATTGAGAAACACGTGAGCTGGTCGGACGATACCCTGACGGCTGAATCGACAGCTTCCGCTTATGTGGGGAGGACGATGGCTTCTCTTGAACGTGCTGACTTGCAAGCGGCGGCTGTTGCCACTGCTGCTCTGCCTGCTGTTTGCCAGTGTGTAACTCTTCTAAATTAAACTAAGTTTTCATATATTTTCTAATTTCTACTTCACTTCACATTGATTTCACTAATCTATTTACCTAAGTACTACTCAACAAGAACAAAACAGTTGAGGAGAAAACTGTTTACACCACCTCTGACCAAAGGCCGGGCAAAGCGGCGCACTGCTCAGCACACTGGAGTCGCATTCAGAGCACCAATGGTTCAGATCCCTGTACAGCCATCCAGATTTTCACTGAGGTAGCAAAACATGTGGGATACCTCCTAATATCGTGTCGGTCCTCCTTTCGCCCGACGTAGAGCAGTACCTCGATGTGGAGTCGTTGGAAGTCCCCTGCAGAAATACTGAGCGATGCTGCCTCTATAGTCGTCGATAACTGCGAAAGTGTTGCCAGCGCAGGATGTTGTACACGGATTGACCTCTCAAAAATGCTCGATGGGATTCATGTCGGACGATGTAGGTGGCCAAATCATTTGCTCTAGCTGTCCAGAATGCTCTTCAAACCAATCGCGAGCAATTGTGGACTCTGCGGCCAAAGTGTATTGTGATTTATAAAAATTCTGCCGTTGTTTGGGAACATGAAATGGACCAGAGGACCCAGTCCATTCCATGCAAACACAGCCCACACCATTATGGGGCCACCACCAACTAGCACAGTGCCTTGTCGATAACTTGGGTCGTTGGCTTCGTGGGGTCTGCGCCACACTGGAGCCGTACTATCACCTCTTACTAACTGAGATAGGAGCCCGTCTGGCCTGGCCGTGGTTTTGTATTCGTCTAGGGCCAAACGATATGGTCTCGAGCCCAGGAAAGGCGCTGCAGGCGATGTCGTGGTGATAGCAAAACACTCGCATCGGTCGTCTGCTGCCCTAACTGTCCTAACGGATACGGCCGTCGTAAGTTCCACGTTGATTTCAGCGATTATTTTACGTAGTGTCGCTTGTCTTTTAGCACTAACAACTCCACGCAAACGCTAGCGCTCTCGGTCGCTAAGTGCAGCCGCCGGGCACTGGGTTTTTCTTGGTGACAGGTAATGCCTGAAATTTGGTATTCTTGGTACACTCTGTGGATCTTGGCATATTAAATTCCCTAACGATTTCCGAAAGGGCATATCCCATGCGTCTAGCTCCAACAGCCACTCCGCGTTCATAGTCTGTTAATTGCCGTAGTGCGGTTATAAACATGTGTATCGGATTTTCACATGAATCACCTGTGTGCAAATGACGGCTCCGTCAGCGCACTGCCCTTTTATACATTGTGTTCCTGATACTGCCGCCATGTGTATATGTGCATATATATACCCCACGACAATTGTCACCTCATTGTACGTTTTCTATAATTGTCCTAATTGAATTATAACAAAATACAGTATGGTTCCTTTGTAAAAGACACAGTCTATTTCCTTCACTTGTGCTCCATTTAAATGACTTCTACACTGACTGGACTTTAATCTTCCCTCCCTTCATTCTGGACGAATATCGATGTACTAAAGCATGTTGTTGATCTCGACTGAAGTAAGTTTCAGTGGAAACATTAAACACAACAGTCAAGAATTTGGTCTGCATAATTATCTAATAGAAATAAATAGTTAATTATGAGTCTTGATAATGTCTGTTATAACACATATTAACTGCTTACTGGTTTCTCTAATTCCACCAATAGGGTCGTTCTCATCCTGTCTTACAACGTTCCACCGATTAAATACAAAGAAAGTGTAGTGCCTCAAGTTTCTTAGTTTCTGCACAGTCTTATGATGCTGTTATTTGTAGGCTGCACAAGTAATTATTCTCATATTTCTTATTATCAACGTGATTAATAACAATAATTAATAAGTTGAAGTAGTAGCAGTGGCAGTAGTAGTAGTACAGGAAGATGAATGAGATGGTAATATGTAAACGTATAATTCTCTGTGGATAGGGAGGAGGTGAGTGAACACAGTCACAGTGGAAAGATCTGCAGACTAGGCTCTAGAAGAATTATTTGTTGTGAAAGGAGGCGTTCCGTTAACTATTTCTCAACCTAGAAACATGCATTAATTTTCTAAGATCTAGGGGCAGATGGTTGCAAAGTCCAGTGTTCGATACGGAGAATGATATTGAGAAAGTGCAATATCATTGAATGCTAGAGAGATGATCTTTGTGTGAGGACAACGATTTTTTTTTTGCTTTATTGTTGAAGCGGATGTGCTAGAATTGAAAACATACAACAAGGGCCGAAAGACTGAAGTATGTGGTGCAACAAACAGAAATTACGGTTTTGCACGCCAAGCCAAAATAATAGTTCGTAGGGTGAGGTTATGTAATGACGTCAAAGTCGCACTGTACTTAAATACTATCATCAGCTCCAAAGTGAATTCTCATATGACATAACCGCAAACAGCGTCCACATAATTGGTAAAGGGAAGTGTTAATAATAGCATAGTTTCGTATTGAAAGTAACAAATAACATATTTTCAAATTTCTGTGCTCTGTGCAGGTAGGAGACTAGATACTGGCAGAAGCAAAGCTGTGAGGACGGGGCGTGAGTCGTGCTTGGGTAGCTCAGTTGGTAGAGCACTTGCCCGCGAAAGGCAAAGGTCCTGAGTTCAAGTCTCGGTCCGGCACACAGTTTTAATCTGCTAGGAAGTTTCAAGTTAATGTCTTCTTAGATACTGCAACAGTTTGTACAGTCCAGTCACAGTAACGATCCAATATTGTAACTAAGTTGAGCTTAAAATTATCCATGTTTTATGGAATGTTTTGAGGACTGTAACTGTATTGTAAATTTATGAAAAAACTTCTACTGCTTCACTCATGTTGTTACTAATATTTAATTAGCAGAATGCATTTTGGACTGGTGGTAAGTTCCTATGCTGAGGTCATCGGTCCCTTGGCTTACACACTACTTAATCTAACAAACTAACTTACGCTAAGGGCGAGACACACACCCATACCCGAGGGAGGACTCGAACCTCCAACGGGGAAGCCGCGAGATCTGTCTGTGTCAAGGAGCCTCAGACGGCGCTGTTATTCCTCGCCGCTATGCATTTTAGTAGTATGCTATTATAATCAGGGGCATTCCAGTCACATGAATGTCATATTAATCTGAGGTAAGATTAGTTTCATTTCCTGTACGTGCCTGCAAGGTTATGTGTCGAATTAAAATTCTGTACAGAAAAGTACACATATTTTTGTGTGTACATTACTTGGTTCACATGCTTAGATCGTTTCATTAGTGCATTTACTTACGTTTTTATTGTAAATTTATTTGTCTGACTCACAGAGCACAGTGACAAACACGTCACAGTTAACACTTTCTAATACAAATTTTTACACTGCGAAGACAACCTAGTTTCCATTGCTAAGGCAGTTTTTGAAGAAATTAACATTGTTACATTCTACCTTGCCATTTAGTAATGTGACACCTTTTAGGTGCCATGAATTAAAATTTTTAATTCTTCATACAAGTACATTTGGTATCGCATATCTGTTTCCTGTAATACGGGGCGTAAAAAAGCCTCTCCGCACTGCCTTATAAGGATTACTTCCCTTCAAAGTGGACTCTCCCAACATTCCACTGTTTCGTTATCTCAGCCAGGGCAGTAGTATCGTTGGTGTGTGTCGTTATGTGTTGACGTCAACGTTTAAGTTTAGTTTCTTTGTTCGTTTGTTTCGTTTTTGGCACTGTTAAAATGCTAACCACTGAAGAGCGTGTGTTTTTAGCCGAACAAATGTTCAAAGCTGGCGTTAAATACGCAGTTGCAGTTCGTCAAACATTTCATTCAGTTTTCCCGGAGACAACACTCCCACATGGCGATACTGAGCGAGATTTGATTAACAAATTTCGAAATGCGGGTTCAGTGACAGATGCAACGAGAAGCGGTCGTCCTAGCGTTTTGTCTGAGGGTAAACTACTCGATATTTCCGATATAATGTCCATGAGTGCTAACACGTCAGTAAGAATACTCGCCCAGGAAATAGATGTTAGTGTCGGAACGGTCCACACAACTGTAAGGAAAAAATTAGAACTTTTCCCATACAAAGTGACAGTCGTGCAAGAACTGAAAAATACTGATCATGGCAGGCACTGCATTATTGTCAATGGTTCAAAAATTTCGTTCAACAAGATGGAAGGGATATTCTTAATGAAACGTTTTTCACTTATGAAGCGCGGTTTGTTGTATCCGGGTACATGAACTCGCAAAATTCCCGTATGTGGAGTACTGCAAATCCATTGTGTGTTCATGAGGAACTACTTCATTCTGTGAAAATAGGAGTTTGGATTGCAATTTCTTGACATCGGATTGTGGGTCCCATATTTGTCAATGAAACAATAAATGCGCAACAATACTGCAGTGATATCCTATACCCATTCATAGGAAAACTTGTTTTAAGTGAAATACTGAACTGTTATTTTCAACAGGATGGTGCAACCGTTCATACACCTCGCGTTTAAATATCACTGCTTGCTGATGTTTTTGGTGATCGCATAATTTCACAGGGACTTTGGCCTCCACGATCGCCTGACCTAACACCACCTGACTTTTTCTTCTGGGATGCACCGAAAGCAACTGTCTATAAAAACAGTAAAAAATCCATCGATGAACTGAAAACTGCAATATGCACTTTCACTGCTTCTGTTACAGAAGAAATGTTACAGTTTGTGTTTGGAAACATGATTAGACGAACTGAATTGTGTATTCAACAACAGGGGAGACATTTTCAACACTTCATGTAAATGAAATGAAGTGATCGTATGGCATTGTTAGCCGGGAGGCCCTATTCGGGGGAGTTCGCCCGCCATATTGCAAGTCCGTTTTAGGTGACGCAACATCGGCGACTTGCGAGACAGTGATGATGAAAGACACACAGCACCCAGCCCTGCCGGGAATCGAACCCGGGTCCCCTGCGTGGTAGGCGGTAACGCTACCACTACGCTACGGAGGCGGACAACATTAATGTGAAAATTTGTAAGGAAAAATGAATATTCAATAAATTAATAACTTGTAATTCACTGAGTTCAATTTCCGTATATTCACTGCGGCATACGGCACGCGCGGCTAAAAATCATACGGCTGTGCGGAGAGACTTTTTGAACACCCCGTATACGAAAATCATTCATAATTTCATGGAACGGGACGCCAGTGTCCCGTAAGTACGTGGCTATTGCTGATTCATTATAACAGTTAATGTTTTAAGCATTTATATGCTCGTTGTATATTTTGTATCCCGTGGGTCTGCTCCTGTAAACTGAAGGGTAGGCCGAGTGTAGGAGGTGAGTAGGAGCAGGAAAAGGTGAAATGTTTCGGAACTGCGTTTAACTTTACAGAACATTTAATAGAGAATAGTAGTCGATGACATACGTAACTCTGTACTGAAGAGCACGTAGGTGCGAAGCTGGATAGGCATCAACGCTAATAGCCACTAGTAAGAGGCCAAACTTTCATTGAAGTAACTTGTAACGGTTCTTTATTTACGTGACCATTAATGCACTCCAACCCCAGTTCTCGACACCAGTAATATCGTACTACTTTTCTGCGAAGTAACAGACATATTTTTATGATAATATTCACATTTGGTTTTATTAATGTATAGGTGTATGTTGGGCAGTGGATGTGAACAGCGCGTAGCGTTGTGCAGTTGGAGGTGTGCCGCCAGCAGTGGTGGATGTGGGGAGGGAAATGCCAGAGTTTTGAGAGCAGACGATCTGGACGTGTGTCCGTCAGAAAAAGGAAATTTGTAAGACTGGATGTCATGATCTCATATATAAATATGACTTTTTAACACTGTTAAGGTAAATACATTGTTAGTTCTCCATGAAAATCTTTCATTTTCTAATTATGCCTATCAGTAGTTAGTGCCTTCAGTAGTTTGAATATTTTATATAGCTGGTAGTATTGGCGCTCGCTGTGTTGCAGTAGTTCGACTAACGAAAATTTTTGTGAGGTAAGTGATTCATGAAAGGTATAGGTTATTGTTACTCAGAGCCATTCTTCTGTAGGGTTTATTGAATCAGATTGCGTTGCGCTAAAAATGTGTCAGTTTAGTGATGATCAGAATAAGTTAAAAGAGAACTGTCTGAGTAACGTAGAAGTTTACTCGCACAGTCATTTATAATTTTTTTAAGGGGACGTTCTAACTTATATAACATAATAAATTCATTCATAACATACATGTCAGAACAATAGTGTAAGTATCTTTGTGATGTTAATGAAACAGCGTATTCACCCTAGGGAATTATATAAATTATCTCATGTTAATTAAATGTCCCGAATTCTGGCGACGAAGTGTAAAGCTTTTGCAGCCTCTGCAGAATTTCGTGACCCCCTTGGCCACGTACTGTGCCGAAACATGCGTCAACCTGCAGCCTCCGTCAGTGCTGAAAGACGACAGCTGCCGAAGTACGACTGTGGTGTGGTTACCAATGATCGACTTACTGCATCCCCGTAGATCAGGCACTGGACGCCCTCCCCTATGGAATCGACACATTCACAAGCAGATTACCAAGCGAAAACTGATTTATAGCTGAGGCAGATCATATGATTTAGTTCGACATTTCAAAACCCTGTCCCCACTAGAAAACAAGTCTTCCATGCGATGGAATTTGTTCGACACCAGAAATCAACTAAAGTTTTATCATTTCTCTACTTGGTCTAACTACGTACATTAAACCTAATACTATCTTGTGAAGAAATCGCCCATTTAACTTTCCTTTCAACTCGGCAGATAATTGCATTCTAAATGCATCAACATCCTACTTGCATAATAAAACACTTATCCCTAGAATTAATCTCTTAAACATATTATGAAGGTTTCCACGACATTTTACATACAAACCGGTTGAATACCCTTCCAAAACAATGTACTGTTGTATGTTCAGTTTTACTCAGCTGCCTTTGTATCAAATAACGTAGAAGTTAACTATCACAGCAATTTGTTGTCTGTGTTTCTACATTGCTTGCAGTCATTTATTGCTTCCATTATTGCTTGCATAATCAATCACAACGTAAGAATTGTCTCTTTGGTGCCTTCACCTTAACTAAAGCCAAACTGATAATCTAACACATAGTCTTTTCCATTCTTCTGTGGTATGTTCTCCATCACTTTTGCCTTATTGATTCTAAGTCCCCAAAAGTTTTTATTTTATTTTATAATTCTGACTGTAGTACTCGATTTGCTGTCTCTTCCTTATCGACTGCTGTTTCTTCTTCTGCCATGTCGTCAGACTAGTCCTCCCCCACACAGAGGCATTCAGTATACTCATTCCATCTGCCGCTCTCACCTTTGCATTTAACAGTACAGTTCCCATTGTACTCCTCATGTTATCACACTTGCTTTTTAATTTCACCGAATGTTTGTTTTGACTTTCCTGAGTCAGTCCATCAGACAATCATTTCTTTTTCAATTTCTTCACATTTTTTCATGCAGCCATTTCGACTTAGCTTCCCTATACTTCCCATTTATTTCATTCCTATGTGACTTTTATTTCTGTATTCCTGCATTCCCCTGAACATTTTTGTACTTGATTTTTTCATCGATCAACTGAAGTACTGCTTCCGTTACCCATGGTGTCTTCGCAGTTTCCTTGTACCCACATTTTTCTTTCCAGCTCCTGTAAAACGTGTGTAAATTCCTAAGCGACCAAACTGCTGAGGTTATCAGTGTGTCTTACACACTACATAAACTAACTTAAGCTAAGAACAACACACACACACACCCATGCTCGAGGGATGACTCGAACCTCTTGCGGGAGGAGCCGCGCAGACCGTGACATGGCGCCTCAAATCTCGCGGCCATTACGTGCGGCCCAACTTCGGTAACTGCGCTTTTCTAAAGATGTCCATTCTTCTTCAACTGAACTATTCATTATCGCATTTCTAAGCCTCAGACAACTTCGAACGTGTCTCTTCATTTCTTGCTAGTTCTGTATCCCACTACTTCCTGACTAGTCTCTTAAACTTGAGCCTACTCTTCATTACTATTAAATTGTGATCTGTGTCTATAACTGTATATCTGCTCCTTGGTACGCCTTTCAGTCCAGTATCTGATTTCTGACACTCTTCCTGACCATGATGTAACCTAAATTAAATCTTTAAGTATCACCGGCCTTTTCCAAGTACAATATACGTGCTTCTATTGTGTTTTCTACCACGGAGTATTCACTACTACTAGCTGAAATTTATAGCACAACCCAATTGTTCCTTCTCCTATCTCGTTCCTACTACCAAGCTATATTGTCCGGTAACTCTTTCTTCTACTCTTTGCGCTACAACCGCATTTCAGTCCCCATGGCTAATAGATTTTCATCTCTCTTTATATTTCCTGTGTGTATGTGTGTGTAAGGACTGTACCCGTGGTCTAGGGGTCAGTCGGCTCTCAGCCGTGGCAGCGTGCGGACGGCCCCGCGCGCCGGCCCCGTGCTCCGCTGCAGGTTTGTTTACTTCCGCGTCGTAGCTTTAAGGCTTGTGTCCGTCCACCGTGAACAACATGTCGAGCGCTTACCGCCGTGCGACCCTTAAAGTTTCCTTCCCAGCTGAACATGCGCGACCTCGTGCACATGAAGTTGAAACGTTCCTACGTGAAGAAGTTCGTTTAGATCCTAACCACGTTATCGAAATCCATTTTTCAATCACGAGTAGTGTCGTTCATATTAAAATGACAAACACCGAGGTGTGTGAAGATGTTATTCGCCGCCATACCAATGGACTTAAGTTCAAATACTCTGATGGTCACGTCAGAGCAGTAACACTTGAACTCGCAGAGTACGGTCAACGCACGATTAGGGTGTTTGAACTACCATTTGAAGTGCCGAAGGACGTAGTTGTCTCTGCGTTACAACCATACGGTAACGTCATCGGTTACGTAGAGGAAAAATGGCAAACCTTCACGACCTACCATGTCCTTAATAGTGTGCGTCAGGTAAAAACTGAACTGAAAAAACATATACCATCATACCTGACAATTGGCGGTGTGCGAGCCATTGTCATGTACGACGGCCAACCCCGAACATGTGCAGGTTGTGGACAAGAAGGCCACGTCAGATCCGCCTGCATGCGACGCCGCACAGGGTCTTCGTGCTCTGTTGACGTCGTCTGATCAGGCAGACGCAACCGCTACTGAGATTCCTTCTGAGGTTCCACAGACGCCAGATCCTGACCTGCCACATCATAGCAGCACTGTGACTGAAAATGCTGCTGAGATGGACGTTGATCCGGGAGTGGTATCTACTTCTGCTTTCCTGCAGACTGGTCCGGAGTCAGACGAAGGCCACCCGCAATCAGACTCGGAACGACCTGTTCGAAAACAAGGGCCGACACGAAAGAGAAAGAAACGTAGCCGTACACCCCCTGCTGAATCCATTCTACGGATGGATGCCAGAGATGCAGAACCGAAGATGGACGACAAACCGCTCTATGATGTCCAAAAGTCTGATGTGACGGTCCCGCCACAGGCGACCACAACGATCACCCCTCCTTACTGGCGCCGTCGCCCCCACAAGTCGACGTTGAAGAAAGTCTATATGCTGAGCCGAAAACTACGTCTCCTCTCCACATGGACGATGTACACAGTCGGTACCCTACCGCAGTATCAGTCTCCTGGGCAGACGACATGGAGATCGAAGGGACTGGGGTGGACGGTGCTGATGATGGGGCGCCCCCATCGGTTGCGCCCGCGCCCGCAAACTCTCCACAATAGCAACCTCTTCCGCGGACCGTCAATATCGAAGACCTCTCGCCCCTGAAGAAGCAGCCCCACCTGTGCCTGTGGGACTCCAACACTAGCATTATCGTGTCGCAACGATTAACCTCGCGACCATTCGTGCACCCCACTAACTAGCGCTGCTCCGAGATATGATTTATGATGCGGACATTGATGTTGCGCTTTTTCAGGAAGTGCATGTCGCCGATTTTACACCACCACATAGCTTCACGTTGCATCTTTCTCCCGCTTCGGACACCGATAGTGGTGTTGCCATCATCTTACGAGAAGGTCTTCCTGCCGAATATGTCCTATACCTCCCCAACGGCAGAGGTATGGCCCTTACTCTCTTTGGTGTACGCATCGTCAACATTAATGCGCCGTCGGGCTCAGGCTACCGTCGTGAACGCAATGCCTTCTTCGCAGATGAAGTTACACCCCTTTTTATAGGACCACACGATGACTGGGTCATTGGTGGAGACTTCAACTGCACCCAGCGACCTCAGGATCAACTGCCGCGTCACTCACCATGCGCAGCTCTGGAAACAGTCGTGACGCGGCTACAATTTGTCGACACGTGGAGACATGTTCACGGTGATCGTTTGGGCTTTACGTACTACACTGCGCACTCCTCTAGCTGACTGGATCGCATCTACATCTCGCGATCCCTAATTCAACACACATGACAGGCTGAAATCTGGCCTGTTGCTTTCTCAGATCATGAGGCTTACTTCTGTGACGTTGTTCTCACAAGACAGGCAGTATGGCACGGACGTGGTTTATGGAAACTGAACACGGCACTTCTTAATTCACCTGACTGTCGACTTCTAATAGAAGACACTTGGATCACATGTAATAGACGCCGTCCCACGTATCCGTCTACCATATCCTGGTGGATCCAGTGTGCAAAACCTGCTCTTCGAAAAACTTTGATCCGATATGGCAAAGATGTTGTCGCCTGGAGGAAGATCACTATGGACTTTTACTACAGGATCCTACGAGAATGCTCCACGATGCCAGCCTCCCCTGAGCGCCATACAAGGATGAACCATGCTAAGGCCCAAATCTCCAATCTCATGCGAAGGCATTTGGAAGGAGCGATAGTACGATCTCGTACTGCTGATCGCATGCCTCATGAACATCCAACTATGTACCATATCATCCAAGAACGCCAACATCGTCGCCGAAAATTTATTCCCGTCCTAACAGACCAAGAAGGGCGTCGCTACGTAACCCAATCTGCAATAGGGAATGTGCTTCACGCCCATTACCAGCAGCTCTACGCCGCAATTCCACATTCCCCAGAGTTGATCGAGGAAGTCTCGCAGCTCAACTTCGATGGTCTCCCAGGAGATGCGGCGATTGACTTGGTGTCAAAGGTGACTGATGATGAAGTCCGCGATGCGATCTGAGCAGGAACCATCAATCGCTCCCCAGGACCCGACGGTCTTCCCCTCGAATTTTATCGCACCTTCCGTGATTTGTAGAGTCCACCTTCACCTCCATATGTCGGGAACTGGTGTCTCCGGAAGTACCTGTGCCGGACTCTTTCATGGAAGGAATTATTGTTCCTGTACATAAACCGCATGGTGGCAACAATATCAGTGATTATCGGCCCCTCACCCTCCTTAACAGTGATATGAAAATCTTCACTCGCCTTTTGGCGGCACGACTTAAAACCGTTGCCCGATATGTTGTGTCGCCAGATCAAGCATCTTTGGGAGGGGATAATAATATCCACACGGCTTTATGCCGCTACAGGGATATGATCGCCGTTACCCAGGCACAACGCATCTCTGGGGCACTTGCGTCTTTGGACTTTAGTCAAGCTTTGGATAGGGTTGACCATTCGTTTCTTACGGCCGTTCTCCACCATATGGGTTTCCCAGTCGTCGTTATCACGGTAGTGATGCGCCTTCTGCGGGGTGCCTCTTCCAGGATTATGTACAATGGCAGACTCACTCCTCCGATAAAAATAGGTCGATCCGTACGTCAAGGTTGCCCTCTATCAGCGATTTTGTACGCCTTTTCCTTGGAATCCTTGCTATGTGGGCTCAGACAACGTTTGGTAGGGTTGTCCATAGATCGATACCGATTCTGTTGCACGGCCTATGCTGACGATGTAGTCATCTGTTTACGTAATGCCGACGAGGTTCGAGCTGTTTTGACGTGGGTAGCGACTTATGGTGAAGCGTCGGGTAGCTCTTTAAACGTACGTAAGTCAGAAGTTATGTTCATTGGCACGGGACTCCCTGTGGAGTGTGTTACACCTCTCACCCCCGTTGATACCATTCGATGTTTGGAATAGACTTTTCAACTGCCGACGCCTCCTTTTAGTGATCACAGCAGGTCTTATGGACCATCGCCTTCGATCCCTAGATATTCTCCAACGAGCTCGATATGTCAATATACACTCCTGGAAATTGAAATAAGAACACCGTGAATTCATTGTCCCAACAAGGGGAAACTTTATTGACACATTCCTGGGGTCAGATACATCACATGTTCACACTGACAGAACCACAGGCACATAGACACAGGCAACAGAGCATGCACAATGTCGGCACTAGTACAGTGTATATCCACCTTTCGCAGCAATGCAGGCTGCTATTCTCCCATGGAGACGATCGTAGAGATGCTGGATGTAGTCCTGTGGAACGGCTTGCCATGCCATTTCCACCTGGCGCCTCAGTTGGACCAGCGTTCGTGCTGGACGTGCAGACCGCGTGAGACGACGCTTCATCCAGTCCCAAACATGCTCAATGGGGGACAGATCCGGAGATCTTGCTGGCCAGGGTAGTTGACTTACACCTTCCAGAGCACGTTGGGTGGCACGGGATACATGCGGACGTGCATTGTCCTGTTGGAACAGCAAGTTCCCTTGCCAGTCTAGGAATGGTAGAACGATGGGTTCGATGACGGTTTGGATGTACCGTGCACTATTCAGTGTCCCCTCGACGATCACCAGAGGTGTACGGCCAGTGTAGGAGATCGCTCCCCACACCATGATGCCAGGTGTTGGCCCTGTGTGCCTCGGTCGTATGCAGTCCTGATTGTGGCGCTCACCTGCACGGCGCCAAACACGCATACGACCATCATTGGCACCAAGGCAGAAGCGACTCTCATCGCTGAAGACGATACGTCTCCATTCGTCCCTCCATTCACGCCTGTCGCGACACCACTGGAGGCGGGCTGCACGATGTTGGGGCGTGAGCGGAAGACGGCCTAATGGTGTGCGGAACCGTAGCCCAGCTTCATGGAGACGGTTGCGAATGGTCCTCGCCGATACCCCAGGAGCAACAGTGTCCCTAATTTGCTGGGAAGTGGCGGTGCGGTCCCCTACGGCACTGCGTAGGATCCTACGGTCTTGGCGTGCATCCGTGCGTCGCTGCGGTCCGGTCCCAGGTCGACGGGCACGTGCACCTTCCGCCGACCACTGGCGACAACATCGATGTACTGTGGAGACCTCACGCCCCACGTGTTGAGCAATTCGGCGGTACGTCCACCCGGCCTCCCGCATGCCCACTATACGCCCTCGCTCAAAGTCCGTCAACTGCACATACGGTTCACGTCCACGCTGTCGCGGCATGCTACCAGTGTTAAAGACTGCGATGGAGCTCCGTATGCCACGGCAAACTGGCTGACACTAACGGCGGCGGTGCACAAATGCTGCGCAGCTAGCGCCATTCGACGGCCAACACCGCGGTTCCTGGTGTGTCCGCTGTGCCGTGCGTGTGATCATTGCTTGTACAGCCCTCTCGCAGTGTCCGGAGCAAGTATGGTGGGTCTGACACACCGGTGTCAATGTGTTCTTTTTTCCATTTCCAGGAGTGTATATATCGCATCCCGAGTTCCCCATGTAGCACAAGTTCAATCTTTCCCGCTTACTGTACCACGTCGTATGTTGGCAGCGATGCCATCTTTCGTCAGCTCTAGGCTGTTGTTAAAAGTTAACTATGCAACCCTTACTCTTCCCCGTGAACGAGGTGGGATAGGTCTGTTTCACGTGCCGGATAGAGCTCGCGCCCTATTTGTCAGCTCCCAGATGACGGTATGGACACGATGCCCAACGAGCCTCACTGGTCTCTTCCTGACGGCATATACGCCGGTCTCAGTGTCAGCCCCAGTGATGATCTCGGACGTTCCGGCCCATTTCCATTGTATACGATACTTCTTTCTTGAACTCAGTTATCTACGCCTCACCTTACCAAGACAGCTTTTACTCAAGACAAAGGCAGTATACAATGTCCTCCAATTAGGTCGTCCACCTAACCCGATTGAACAAAAGTTCCCCCAGGTAGACTGGCGTCATGTATGGCCCGCGGTTTTCGCTCGTTACCTTGACACGAATGTTCAATCTGTCTGGTACCTAACTGTCAATGGTAAGGAAATCAATCAATCTAGCCTTCATGGTATCCACCTCGCCCAATCACCTCTCTGTTCCACGTGTGGAGTGCCAGACAATGATGAACATCGGTTTGTTTGCGGACCGGCGGCGGGGATTTGGCACTTGATTCGTCTTATTGTCGCTTTTCTAACGCGGGACATTCCGAATCGGATTACTCCCCTTTCATTATTATTTCCGGATCGTAAATATTTTCCTCGGACAAAGACCAATGCTGTGAATTGGATTCGCGGACATGCCATTCACTACCTATTTGGACAAACTGTAGACTCTGTACTCGATTTTTGGACATACCTCAATGACCGTCATTATGTCGTTCTCCTTCACCCAAAATACAGACAATTTTTCTCGAACTTCCTTGGGATTGCTTTCCACGACCCGCCTCGCAGCTGGAATGTGTTAAGCCAAGAGAGAAGAACGTTTCCTGTTTGAACCAATGAACATTTCTGAACAATTGAATAGAACACATCAATTTCGAGAAGACGTGTCTCAACATATTACCAGCGGGGCGCAGAAGGCCTCTGATCAATTACACAACAAAACAAAACAAAAACAAAAAAATAATAATAACATAACAACAATAAAAATAAAAACAAAATTCATAAAAAGGAAGATTTTGTTTTGTTTGTAAGGATAGCCCTAACCTTAATTTCCTATATTTGCCCTGTTATATAGACAGCTCTCTGGGGTAGGTTTAGTCACGAGCCAACGCCTGAAGTGGACCAGATTTTTTTGTTATAGGATGAAAAGTGGTGGTGGCACTTGGTTCTTTTTTTTAGTTCCATTTTATTAAAGGGTTAACAAAAAGGAAAAAAAATATCAAAAAATAACAAACTAAAAACATAAAAAGATCCCCGCCGCGGCCTAAATTTTGATAAATAATCAGCACTGGCGGCCGAAGACTTCCGGCATAAGAAGTCAGCCTCATTCTGCCAACGGCCTTGTCAAAGAGAGCGGAGGAGCGGATAGAGGTTCAGGGCACTCTCTTATCCTAGGGGTGGAAAATTGCCCCTAAAGGCGGAAGAATCAGCATTGATCAACGACATGAGGATGCAGAAGGCAATGGAAACCACTGCATTAAAGACACGTAACGTGTATCCAAAGGACATGTGGCCTGTAGTTGCAGAAGAGTCATGATGATCTCACCATTGGAAAAGATTCCGCAATAGTCCCCCATTCGGACCTCCGGGAGGTGACTGCCAAGGGGGAGGTTACCATGAGAAAAATATTGAATAATCAACGAAAGGATAATGTTCTACGAGTCGGGGCGTGGAATGTCAGAAGCTTGAACGTGCTAGGGAAACTAGAAAATCTGAAAAGGGAAATGAAAGGGCTCAATCTATATATAGTAGGGGTCAGTGAAGTGAAGCGAAAGGAAGACAAGGATTTCTGGTCAGATGAGTATCGGGTAATATCAACAGCAGCAGAAAATGGTATAACAGGTGTAGGATTCGTTATGAATAGGAAGGTAGGGCAGAGCGTCTGTTACTGTGAACAGTTCAGTGACCGGGTTGTTCTAATCAGAATCGACAGCAGACCAACACCGACAACGATAGTTCAGGTATACATGCCGACGTCGCAAGCTGAAGATGAACAGATAGAGAAAGTGTATGAGGATATTGAAAGGGTAATGCAGTATGTAAAGGGGGATGAAAATCTAATAGTCATGGGTGACTGGAATGCAGTTGTAGGGGAAGGAGTAGAAGAAAAGGTAACAGGAGAATATCGGCTTGGGACAAGGAATGAAAGAGGAGAAAGACTAATTGAGTTTTGTAACAAGTTTCAGCTAGTAATAGCGAATACCCTGTTCAAGAATCACAAGAGGAGGAGGTATACTTGGAAAAGGCCCGGTGATACGTGAAGATTTCAGTTAGATTACGTCATGGTCAGACAGAGATTCCGGAATCAGACACTGGACTGTAAGGCGTACCCACGATCGGATATAAACACAGATTGCAGTATAGTAGTGGTGAAGAGTAGGCTGATGTTTAACACATTAGTCAGGAGGAATCAATACACAAAGAAGTGGGATAGAGAAGTACTAAGGAATGACGAGATACGCTTGAAGCTCTCTAAGGCTATAGATACAGCAATAGGGAATAGCTCAGTATTCAGTACAGTTGAAGAGGAATGGACATCCCGAAAAAGGACGATAACAGAAGTTGGGAAGGAAAACGTAAGTACAAAGAAGGAGCTGTCAAGAAGCCATGGGTAACAGAAGAAATACTTCAGTTGATTGCTGAAAGGAGGAAGTACAAACATGTTCCGGGAAAATCAGGAATACAGATATACAAGTCGCTGAGTAATGAAATAAATAGGACGTGCAGGGAAGCTAAGACTAAATGGCTGCAGGAAAAATGTGAAGACATCGAAAAAGATATGATTGTCGGAGGGACACACTCAGCATACAGGAAAGTCAAAACAACCTTTCGTGACATTAAAAGCAACGGTGGTAACATTAAGAATGCAACGGGAATTCCACTGTTAAATGCAGAGGAGAGAGAGCAGATAGGTGGAAAGAATACACTGAAAGCCTCTATGAGGGTGAAGATTTGTCTGATGTGATAGAAGAAGAAACAGGAGTCGATTTAGAAGAGATAGGGGATCCAGTATTAGAATCGGAATTTAATAGAGCTTTGGAGGACTTACGGTCAAATAAGGCAGAAGGGATAGAAAACATTCCATCAGAATTTCTAAAATCATTAGGGGAAGTGGCAGCAAAACGACTATTCACGTTTGTGTGTAGAATATACGAGTCTGGTGACATACCATCTGACTTTCGGAAAAGCATCATCCACACAATTCCGAAGACGACAAGAACTGAGAAGTACGAGAATTATCACACAATCAGTTTAACAGCTCATGCATCGAAGCTGCTTACAAGAATAATCGACAGAAGAATGGAAAAGAAAATTGTGAATGCGCTAGGTGACGATCAGTTTGGCTTTAGGAAAAGTAAAGGCACGAGAGAGGCAATTCTGACGGTACGGCTAATAATGGAAGCAAGGCTAAAGAAAAATCAAGACACGTTCATAGGATTTGTCGACAATATAAAATGGTGCAAGCTGTACAAGATTCTGAAAAAAGTAGGGGTAAGCTTTAGGGAGAGACGGGTCATATACAGTATATACAACAACCAAGAGGGAATAATGAAAGTGGACGATCAAGAACGAAGTGCTCGTATTAAGAAGGGAGTAAGACAAGGCTGTAACCTTTCGCCCCTACTCTTCAATCTGTACATCGAGAAAGGAATGATGGAAGTAAAAGAAAGGTTCAGCAGTGGAATTAAAATACAAGGTGAAAGGATATCAATGATACGATTCGGTGATGACATTGCTATCCTGAGTGAAAGTGAAGAAGAATTAAATGATCTGCTGAACGGAATGAACAGTATAATGAGTACACAGTATGGTTTGAGAGTAAATCGGAGAAAGACGAAGGTAATGAGAAGTAGTAGAAATGAGAACAGCGAGAAACTTAACATCAGGATTGATGGTCACGAAGTCAATGAAGTTAAGGAAATCTGCTACCTAGGCTGTAAAATAACCAATGACAGACGGAGCAAGGAGGACATCAAAAGCAGACTCGCTATGGCAAAAAAGGAATTTCTGGCCAATATCAAATACCGGCCTTAATTTGACGAAGAAATTGCTAAGGATGTACGTCTGGAGTACAGCATTGTATGGTAGTGAAACATGGACTGTGGGAAAACTGGAACAGAAGAGAATCGAAGCATTTGAGATGTGGTGCTATAGACGAATTAGGGGGACTGATAAGGTAAGGAATGAGGAGGTTCTACACAGAATTGGAGAGGAAAGGAATATGTGGAAAACACTGTTAAGGATGATAGGACATCTGCTAAGACGTGAGGGAATGACTGCCATGGTACTAGAGGGAGCTGTAGAGGGCAAAAACTGTAGAGGAAGACAGAGATTGGAATACGTCAAGAAACTAATTGAGGACGTAGGTTGCAAGTGCTACTCTGAGATGAAGAGGTTAGCACAGTAAAGGAATACGTGGCGGGCCGCATCAAACCACCGAGATTATCAGCGCCCTTAAACAGCTTACATTTCAGCAAGATAACGCACGAACACGAAGAGAGTTCCCACTGCTTGTCTTCGTGCTAGCCAAATTCCACCTTGGCCAGAAAGGACGCAGGATCTCTCTCAATTTAAGAACGTTTGGAGCATTATGGGCTGGGTCCTGCAACCACCTCGGGATTTCGACGATCTAACTCGTGAATTGGATGTAATATTGAACGACATCCCTCAGGAGGACATCCATCAACTCCATCAATGCCGAGCCGAATAACTGCCTGCACAAAGGCCAGAGATAGACCAACGCGTTATTTACTTGCACAATGTGCGAAACTCTTTATCTTGGATAAGTCAGCCAACTTTTCTGTAACTGTACATGTAGATCACACTGTAAGTAGGCTGTTTAGGTTTTCTTATTGGTAACGCCACATAGCGCTCTGTATAAAAATCACTGGCTGTGTCATGTGCAGTCTGTGGCTGATTTGCATTGTTGTCTGCCATTGTAGTGTTGGGCAGCGGCAGCTGGATGCTAACAGCGCGTAGCGTTGCGCAGTTGGAGGTGAGCCGCCAGCAGTGGTGGACGTGGGTAGAGAGATGGCGGAGTTTTGAAATTTGTAAGAATTGGTGTCATGAAGTGATATATATATTATGACTACTAAGGTAAATACATTGTTTGTTCTCTATTAAAATCTTTCATTTGCTAACTGTGCCTGTCAGTAGTTAGTGGCTTCCGTAGTTTGAATCTTTTAGTTAGCTGGCAGTAGTGGCGCTCCCTGTATTGCACTAGATCGAGTAACGAAGATTTTTGTGAGGTAAGTGATTTGTGAAACATATAGGTTAATGTTAGTGAGGGCCATTCTTTCGTAGGGATTTTTGAAAGTCAGATTGCGTTGCGCTAAAAAAATATTGTGTGTCAGTTTAAGCACAGTCTTGTACAATTTTTCTAAGGGGACGTTTCATATGTCGATCCTTAGCCGAGGATACCTCACTGGAATCTTCTGATTTTTTCTTGTAGTTTGTGTAATTAATGTAGATTTTTTTTTATTGCTAGCGCGTAATCATAGAGAGAATTTCCTTTGTAGTTGCAGTCTTTCATTGTTGTACAGTAAAACAGTTGTGGCATGCATGTAGATTTGCACCAAGTATTTCGCAGCTGCGCTTGCAGTTAACTAGATATTATTTTCAGTGCTATGTTAATGTGTTCTCTTATTTTTGTTCTTCAAATTGTGTTTTTCTGTGTTGTCGTGTGAAAAATTGTGACAATAATGGCGTGTGAAAAACGTAACACTAGGCTCCAAAGTAAACTGAGAAATGACAGTGAAGACGATAGCAGTGTGTTAGCGTCACCATGTAATGAATTCACTAACGTTCAAAGTAGTAATTTGGTAATAGCGCATAGGGAAATGGAGCGGGTTGCAAATAATGGTGTAGGCAGTGAAACAATTAGTGAACAGGGAAGCGTTATCGATCGATCGGTCGGCAACAGCTCGCCTCAGAATTCCGAAATGACAGGACACAATCTTGCAATACTGTAGATTCAGATTTTGCGTCCTCACCGTTTTCTCAAATAAATCAAGACACATTTTCTGCTTTTCAAAATGCGAATATTGCCGGTTTAAATGCACTGCCGAAAAGCACTGAGGAACATGTTTCAGACACCAGTGCACTGTTATTACAGTTAATGCAACAAATGGGACAAAGGCTGCAAAAGTTTGACACAACGCTTGAACAAAATCAGAGACAAACACAGCAACAGTTGGACACAATGGAACATAATCTTCAAAAGTTAGACACAATGAAACATAATCTTCAAAAGTTAGACACAATGGAACAAAATCAGAGACAAACACAGCAACGGTTGGATACAATGGAACATAATCTTCGGAAGTTATACACCACAGTTGAACAAACACGTGAAGATTTAACTACTGAGTTACATAACATTGAATCGAAATGTCAAAAAATCTGTAATGACGTAAAAACACATATTTGTGAGCATTTTCAACCTATTTTTCCGCGGCATGAAAACTCATTACAGAATCACGAAGCAGCCATAAAAGAATTGCAAACTGTTGTTCGTGAAAATCACGACACCTTGCAAGCTAAAATGGACTCAGTTGCATCCACCGATTCGGTTACACAACTTGCAAGAACTCAGGAAAACTTAAAGGACACAGTAGATTCGATTTCAACACAAATGGACACTCTGAAACTTGGTTCAGAAAAATACACTGAGGAAATGTGTTCACTATCGGAGAAAGTAGCCGAACTTTCGGATCAGTTCACTAATTTATCTACGAAGGTAGATGATAATCTGAATGACACAAACCGGTAGTCTTTAATGACACAGAAGAGTTCGAACAAATTAGGAAATTCAAACAAAATCAGAATCAAATTAATACGCAACGCCAAAGAGAAATCCGGGAAGTACAAGATCAGTTGACACAGGTAATACAAGAATTACGTATTTCAGAGGACACTCGCACTCCAATACGGGAAGAGGGACATAAAAATACGGAACTGCCACAAAATAACAACACAGGGCACTTTGGAGATTATGAAAGAAAGTGGCAAAGTACACCGAATTTTGAGATGGAACCGCCGAAACGACGTAACAATGACCGATATGCGACCCGCCGACACGATGATTTTGACTATAAGCTGTTCATTACTACACCTAAATTCAAAACATTTAAGAATTCTGGCAACGACATTCATCCACAAGCGTGGCTCCATCAATTCTCTCATTGTTTTCCTCCCAACTGGTCACTAGAGCACAGATTAGAATTTATGTGTGGCTACTTAGAGAATTTTACCATGCCTTCCTCTCAGCATATTGGTCCCAAGCCACACAAGACCGAGTAAAATGGCATCATGATGAAACATTCCGAACAATCTGAATTTTCAAGTCTTCTGAAATATTTTGAAGACATGTTACATAAGAATCAGTATCTTTCAAACCCATACAGCCCGTCAGAACTCATCCGCATTTGCTTAATCAAATTGCCTGAACATTTACGGCATATTATTTTGGCAGGCCGTTGCAAAGACGACATTGAAGCTTTTCAGGGACTCTTACAAGAATTAGAAATTGACACTGACAATCGCGGAACTCGAAAACAGGAACACAACAATTACAGGTCACATCCGTCGCAATTCCGCGATGAAAGAAATAATAACTGGACACGACAAGGCCATTCTCACAACACAAATCGTGACCAAAACAGACACCACCAATATGACAACCACTGGCAGAGTAATAGTTACAGAGAAAGATCGCATTTCCGTAGTAATGAATATCACAGAGACAATCAGAGAAACAGACAATACGGGAACCAAAATAATTATTATCAAGGGAGACGGAATAATTTCAGACAAAACGGTCCAGCGCGCAGTTACGATTCAGGGAGAAATTCTCCACCACGTGACCGACAACAAATTAATTACAGAAATTACCGACATGACAACAGACGATATGATCGTAACGACAGACCTGAATTGCAGCAGAACTGGCGGGATTCAAACAGAGCTGGGCCCTCTCGACAAGGTGAATTTGTAGAAGTTAGGTCTCCTAATCCCATTAACGACGCGCGCCAACAAAAAAACAATGACTCGCACCGCAGGCAGCCGCGTGCGCCGGCTGGCTCAGAGAAAAATAACATAAGTTAACCTTGAGCAAAATTCCAGTGTTCCTTACCGACGTAACCACATGATAATTGCTTTTCAGTTGACAGTCTGCGTACTAGAAAGAGTAAAGATTTACACCACATTTTACATGTAAAACCGTTTATTGAGAGATAATCTGCTTTTTAACTTTGTCTTTGCCATAAAACATTTCACTTCAGATTTCTAGTATGCTTTGTCACACTTAGAAACTGTTAACATGCAACAATGTTTTGAAGTTCACTATCCAGTCTAGAACCAAGAGAACTTATTTAAACAGAAATTACGAATGCATTGTTATAGTGCACAGACGACACAGTGTTGTTATTTGTACATTCTTGCTTGTTAGTTGCATGATTATGTAACGACTATAAGGCTTACATACTTAGAACCTATACTGTTAATGAGGTTTTAATGTACCATTTTGGTTCAGTTGAAAAGACATTCTTTATTTGAAGTACTTTCTGTGAGATTAAAGATGACTTAGCGTTTGGTTTCTTTGATAGCTACACGATTATATCACGACGCTACTAATGTGTGACACAATTGACATTGTGCTTTTGCGGTGTATCTGTTTTATATCTGCACAGTTTTTCTGTATTATTCTGGAAAGTAAAACATGTTTTAGTAGTAACTTTGTGGTATAGCTACAATGAG